>NW_008339767.1:296677-335864 GCF_000622305.1 Nannospalax galili
ATTTATTTATTTATTTATTTATTTATTTATTTATTTTTATTTTTATTTTTGATACAGTGTCTCCCTATAGTCCTTGCTAACCTGGAGCTTGCTATGTAGATGAAGATGGCCTTGATCTCACAGACATTCACTTGTTTCTATTTTCTGAGTGCTCTGATTAGAGGCATGCAAGAGCACACCCAGCAAGGCTTTGTGATCTTTACTCTTCGTTTGGATACACAGCTTTCACTGTAATTCCTGTGAGTCTCACAATATGACACAGCGTTTTCTTTGGGGACAGCACAATGAAAGAAGATAAGAAAAGGGGAAATGTAACAATTTCTTATTTATTAAAATAACCATCTTGCATTAAGATCATAAAGAATAAATTCCTTATTTGTGACATCTAATTTCATTTGCCTTTTACATTCTGTGTTTTCACCTTTGTATAAGTGTAATATAGAAGCTAAATACACAGAATCTGAAGATAAAGTCTAGATATATACCATTTACATGGCATTAGGGATATTTTTAGCAGCTCAGTCTTAAGTTACAACTTCTGTAAAATGGGCATTAAAATGACACTTTTCTTATAAGGCTATGCTGGAGTAAAATGAAATATAAACTGCTTTAAAGTGTGAATCATTCATATTTAATAAACATGCCAGTCAACATTCCAGCATGGATGCAGAGGGACTCAGGAGACCCCATCCCTACCGAAAGCTACTGATAGTTGATGCCTGCTGGGCAGGGAGAGTCAGTTTTCTTTAGGGTGTGGCCTCTTGTAAGTTGTTCATGCTCCAGTGAATGGCCCTATACCAGTTCTAATATATATCTATATCTATATCTATGTCTATGTCTATGTCTATCTATATCTATATCTAATCTATATCTGTATTATATCTATATCTAATCTATATCTATCTCAGTGGCTTATACAGGAGAAAGAGGAGAGGATCTAAAGGTGAGAGGGTGACAGAGAGCATCTGGGAGAAGTTAGAGTGACAGGAGAGGTGCAGATAATCAGATACTTTATGTAAATGTTTGAAATTCTTAGAGTAGATCAGTAAAATAAAAAAAAATTAAATGTTGTTGGAGAAATATTAGTCTTCAAATGCAAACAATCCTAACTTTCCATCATTTATTCTCATATTTACTTACACATTATGGTTTGTGGTTGTGTGTGCCTGGAATTATGATATAATGCTAATGGAATCCAATCTCTTTTACAAATAATTACTTAGTAGGGACAGAATAAAGCCAAGAAATTATATACTATAGAATGTGTAAAATTCAATAGCTATGTGCAAAGTACTATTGTCAGTCCTATGTTTAAAGAAGGGACAATTTCTTGGTATCAAGAAACTTTAAGGTATGAAAAATGCATATTTCTAGTCAGCAAATATAGGTAGATTGTGAAACATTTTAGATGGAGACAAGAACATGATTAGAAATATAAAGATTAAATAGTATATATCTTTAACATTTACTGAGGTTATAAAGCTGCAGAGGAGGAAAAGCCCTTAGAAGCCAAGGATCACTGAAGAAGAGGTTGGAAAAAAAGGCTTGTGGCCAAGGAAAGAGTCTTACAGAGTTTGTATTAGCAAGATTATCTGGACTCAATGCTCAGTATGAAATCGAATGCTATAAAATCATGAATGAAAGAGTAATTGTAGATTATGCAATGGGCTAAGGGAGTGATATTAAATTCATGGACTAATAGAATGCTATCAATGAAAGAAAAATGAAATTAGAGTAAATAAATTTAAACTGATGCACTTTGATCAATGATTAAAAAATTAAAGTATCTGAGAAAATAAAATACTTCTAACAAAATTGCACTGTAAGAAATTGTAAAGTTCTATGTAATTTTGAGTTGCTAGCTACTTTCATGAATGTATAATCAGCCCTTTTAGAGAAACAAGAAAGTTTCTATAATTTTTCATTTAAAAAATTTAAATATTTATATTTGTTTACACAAACTGTTCATAATTACTTTTGAGGTAGGGTCTCACTGTGTAGGTCAGATTGTTATCAAATATAGATCCTCAGTCTTCTAAGTACTGGCATTCCAGTCCTGTGACACCACACCTGGCTCTTGACATAATACTTTTATCGTTGTATGGAGAATATTCTAAAACTCCTAGTATATTTAGAGCACATATGCCCTAATGCTGAATGTGCCATTAGAGAATTTAAGTTTTTTGTATGTTATAATCTACCTGTTATCTGCAATTTTACTTCCCATGCTTTGTTCCTCTGAGTAAACCATGACTTCTGTGACACCACACCTGGCTCTTGACACAATACTTTTATCGTTGTATGGAGAATATTCTAAAACTCCTAGTATATTTAGAGCACATATGCCCTAATGCTGAATGTGCCATTAGAGAATTTAAGTTTTTTGTATGTTATAATCTACCTGTTATCTGCAATTTTACTTCCCATGCTTTGTTCCTCTGAGTAAACCATGACTTTAAAAAAATACTAAGTGGAAAATCCTTGAAATAAACAATTTGTAAATTTTATTTTTTAATGTTTTTTATTTGTTAATTTTTGTTGTATGCATATGAGTGTATTGCTTGATTGTACTTAAGTGTACTCCACCAGGTGGGCTCTGGGAACCAGACCAGGGTCCTTGGAAGAGCAGTCACTGCTCTTAACTGCTGAGCCGTCACTTCAGCCCCAATTTGTAAGTGTTAAACAAATGTCATTATAAAGTGTTATTATAATCACTTACTTTATTTTTAGATATTTTGTCAATCTTTTACATATCTAATTAATGACTTTGTCGTAGGTATATTAAAATAGGTAAAGTCATTTTATGCACAGAATTTAGTAGCATTTGAGGGCTCAGGCATCTGCTGAGTGTCTTGAAACCTCTCCTCTATGGTTAAATGGAAACTATTAAATATTTAATATCCAATCACATTGACTAAACAGTAAAGCTTTTAGAACATACATGCACATGCACACACAGTATTATTTTAAATGTGGAGGAATTCTTCAGATAATAGAGTTGAAAGAAAAGGAATAGCATTTTCATTATTTTACTAAATTATAAGTTGCCAAGCTGGGTGTGGTGTCTCACGCCTGTAGTCCCAGAACTTGGAAGGCAGAGGCAGGCAGATCTCTGTGAATTCAATCCAGCCTTGTCTACATAGTGAGTTCCAGGACAGCTGGGGCCACAGGGAGACCCTGCTTAAAAAAAATAGGTTGCCTTATATAATTTTTTTAAAAGAAAATAAAATTGGATACGTATCAAAATAGGTGTGCATGATATGCATTTTTGAATTGAGGTACATCTTGTCTTCATATCCGCAGGGGACTGTGAAGAACAAATTGATTTCTAAGTAGTAATCATTCTTTTCACAGAAAGAGAGAGAGAAAGCTAAGCTCTTTGGTGACCAAAATCCTATAAACCTTGAAAATGATTGCTTTACATGTACCCTAGTTCTTTTAATCATTTGTTATTGAAAGAATGCAGCCATGCCTGCCATTAGTTTAAAAACAACCCAAAATCTTTTCCTCATATTCCACATTTTAGGGCAATATATCCATTGACATTAGATCTGCTACATCTGTTCATGCATTTAAATTAAAGTTAAAGAACTTCTTTTTGATCCAGTTTTAGTGTTTACCTAATTTACAAGCACCATGCTATTCTAGAAGAGCTTGCTCAGAGATTGTAATTTTCTCTGTTTTATCTATCATTGGTATTTTTATGGCTTTTGTTTGTCAGTCCTTAAGATGTGATGTGAATAAAAGCAATTTTCTAAATAAATATTGATTCTCTGTTAATAGTTATGCAATAAACCATCTTCTTATATGAAATTAAACCATATTCTCTATACAGGTCTAAGCTAATAATTTGAGAGCTCTTAAATTTTTTTGATATAGACAGTACTCTAAAATATCTTCTTAGGATTTCCTTCATTTTATCACATACATTTTCATATTTTGTGTTTCCATTTTATTCAGTTCTAGGAATTTAATTTTTTTCTTCTTGATTTCTTCCCTTCCGCAGTGGTAGTTTAGTTTCCATGAGTTTGTGTGCTGTCTCTAGTTTCTACTGCTGTTGATATTGAACTTCATTCCATTGTGGTATGGCAGAATGCAGGATGTTATTCCAATTTTACTATATTTATTGAGAATCACTTTGTGTCCTAAAATGTGGCCAGTTTGGGGGAAGGTTTCAATAGCTGCTCAGAAGAATGTGAATAATTCGTGTTTGGGTGGAAGTATCTTAAATCCATTTGATTCATTATGCCATTTAACTCCTAAGTTTCTCTGTTCAGTTTTTTCTGGATTACCTGTCTATTGGTGAGAGTGGGGTATTGTAGTCACTCATTATTACCACATCTGTTTAATCTCCAATTTTATATCTAGTAATATTTATAAAACTGAATGCCCCATTTAATGCATATATGTTTAGGATTGTAATGTTTCGTTGGTGAATTTTTTCTTTAATGTGTATGAAATGTCCTTATCTCATTTGACTAGTTTTAGATTGAGGTCTATTTTGTCAGATATTAGAATAGAAATTCATGATTGTTCCTTGAATCCATTTGCTTTGAATATATTTTCCATTCTTTTAGCCTAAGGTCATAACTCTTTGATGGTGAGGTGTGTTTCTTGGAGGCAGTTGAAAACTAGATCCTGTTTTGTAATCCAACTTATTATCAGTGTCTTTTGATGGGAGAATTGAAAGCACTGATATTTGTTTATTTTGTGGTGTTTTCTCAGATCTCTTTTTATTATCTGTCCTGGTATTGTTTATTTATTCCCTGTAACCTCTTGGGTATATTTATCATTCTGTTCAGATTAAAAATTTTTTTTCTAGTATCTTCTTTAGAATTTGCTTAGCAGTAATAAATTTATTTAATTTGTTTTTATCATGGAAAGTTTTCATTTCTCCTTCTATTTTAATAGATTTGCTATGTGTAATAGTCTGAGTTGACACTTAAGGTCCTTTAGGACCTGGAAACATCTTTCAAGGCCCTTCTGTCACCAAAGGTTTCTTTAAATAATTAAGTGTTATTCTAATGGATCTTCTTCTTGATCTTGCTCTCTTGCAGCTTTCAGTACCCTTTCTTTATTCTGTGGTAGATTTTTTTTTTTTTTTGATAGGGTCTTTCTGTAGACCAAGTTGGCCTGGAACTCATCATATGAACCAGGCTGGCTTGGAACTTACAGAGGTTCACCCGCCTATGTCTCTCAGGTGCTGGGATTAAAGATTTGTTCTAGCTAGCCTGGTTTGTTCTGTGTTTTAAATTTTAACTGTAATATGTTTTTAGAGAAAATTTTTCCAGTACTGTCTATTTAGTGTCCTGTGGTTCTCTTGTATCTGGATGGGCATCTTCTTCTCTTGATTTGGTAAATTTTCTACAGTTTTCTCTGATTTCACTATTCTCTTCTTTTTCTCCTTCATACTTCAAAGATTATGTCTTTTCATAGTGTCCTCCAACTCTCCCATGTTCTGTACATATATTTAAAAAATTTCTCCTTGACCTTTGATGAAGGATCCAATTCCTCTACTTTTCTTCCATCCTTAATTTTCTAGCTTTTTATATGACCTATTCTGTTGGTGAGGCTTTACACTGAGGTCTATATTTGGTTTATTGAGATTTTTATTTCCAGCATCACTTAAGTTTGGATTTTTCCCTTAGCACTTAGAATTCTTTTTCATGCCTTCAATTGGCATCCTCATTTCATTCACCTCTTTGTCTTTGCCTTCTTTCTATCATTTAACCATAGTTATAATAATTGTTTTGAACTATTTGTTGAAGAGAAAATTACATTCCTTAATTTACTGAGGGTATACAGACAGAAGTATTCTCATATATGGATATATGGTTAAAGTTGAAATGGGAATTATGTCTGAGTATTTTGCATGCATATAAGTAATTGCACCCATGTCATACAAAGCCCATGGAGGACAGAAGAGAGCATCAGATTCCTTGGAACCAGAGTTTACAGATGGTTGTTAGCCATCATGAGGGTGCTGGGAATCAAACCTGCGTCCTTTGCAAGAGCAGCTAGTGCCCTTAACTGCTGAACCATCTCTCCATCCTCACATTGGGAAATTTCTTTAAAAGGTGATTTGACAAATGCTTTATTTAAGTGACTGAAAACATCTGTGCACAAGGATGCCTTTGTAGTGATAATAGAACCACGATATTTCCTCATGGAGTATCAGATCTACCTCAAGATTTAGCTATTGTTGGCACTGAATGAGTTATTTCCCTTGTCATCACATCAGTGTGTCAAAAGTCTCTCTTAACTGAACGTCTTAACCTTTAACAATCTCTCTAGCACCTTTCCAATGTATTTGTAGAAAATAGATTATTTAGTCAGAAAGCTTCTAGATCTCTTGTGCAGAGGTTTGTTAGACTGTGTGTGTGTGTGTGTGTGTGTGTGTGTGTGTGTGTGTGTGGAGGGGAATATATGTATGTGTGAAACATGTGTGTACAGTGTCTTTGTTGTCCATGCATATGCATGTGGAGGCCAGTGGTTGATGCCAGGATGTCTTTGAGAAAGAGTTACTCCTTATTTTTTGACGTAGGGTCTCTCAATGAACCCATAGCTTACCATTTAGACTAGACCAGTGTGCCTCCAGGATTCTCCTGTCTCTGCCTCTTCAGTGTTGAGGTAACACATGTATTCCACCCCAACCCTGGTTTTTACATGGGCATTAGGAATCTGAATTTGGGTGTTTACACAAGTACTTGACCTACTGAGCCATCTCCCCAGTCCTTCATTAGGTTTATATTCACATTGCTGTCTTAAAATACGTTATGTATCAGAACTAGATATTTTCCCTGATCATTAATACAGAAATTAGTTTATACTTGTAAAATAATTTTGTTGTAGATATCTTTTAGAATTTGTGATATATGAAGTATTTGGTAGAATAAGGAAGAAAAATACTAAAATAAAGCAATAGATTTAATTACTACTACAAGAAATAAAATATATCTCTGGGACCAGTGATACTATGGTGAAATATTTTATGTTATTTATTAAACACAAGTTCATTCACACTTGCTGAATTACTATTCTGAAATTAAACCTCAATTTTTCTAACTTACATGAATTCTAAATAAGAATTATGTATTTTGCCCTCGCTGCTGCTCTGTGTTCCATACACAGCATACCAGCTCGTTATTGTCCAGCATTATATTGTTATGCATGGTTAGTTGTTCTTTTCTGAGTTAGTAGATTTTCACAGTTGGCAGTATTTATTGTTAACCCTATGTTCTTCCATACAACAAGATGGAAGACCTTTGCTGAATATCCAAGGTAGATTAATGTCCAACATTTTGATTCCATAGAACATTTTTGTTTCCCTGTTTTTGCATTCCCCTGGTCAATTTTTCCTTTACTATGTGAGTAGGAAGGTAAATATTTGTCAATTTATAACTGCCTGCAAAAATGAAAATAAGGTTTCCTTTGTCACCTATATATGAATTAAATATTTTACTCTTAATTAGCACATAATATTTATGCATTTTATGGGGTACAATATGATAATTCATATAATGTATTATGATCAAATCAGGTTAATCAGTATTTCCAAATCATGAGACATTTATTATTTTTAATTGTGGGGAACTCTTCTACCTATTTATAAATATATATCATTCTGTGGATTATAGTTATCTTGATGTCACAGAACTCTAGAACGAATTCTTTCTAACTCTTCTCTAACTCTTTCTCTTCCTAGCTGCTAGTGGCAACTTTTCTGCTCTCAACTTCCACAGAATCACGTTTCACATCTCCAGGTGAATGGGACAATTGATCCATGCAGCATGGATGAGACAATAGGCCATCGAAATAAGTGAAATAAGCCAGGCACAGAAAGAAAGTTACTGCTTGGAGTTTTGATTTTCCTGTTTATTTGTTTAACTCATAATCTTTTCACACAAGAAAAATTAGCCTTTTCCAATTTAGTGAATATAAAAATATATATTTATTTCATAAGTATGAATTAGGTATACATTCTAATTGTGTTTAGTGTGATATTTCTGTAAGAAACATACAACATACATTCTTTAAATCAGGCCAATTAACATTCTATTTTCTTATCATATTTTTAGATTTTGAGCCTTCAAATTCTGCTCTTATAGATCTTTATAAAGTATATGGAAGACTAAAAATAGTAAGTTTAAATATAGGTCTTGTCATCTGTAATTTGTCTTTATGATCGAAAGGCTGCCCAGCTCCAGAATGAGTATGAGAAGGGGACCTTAACAGAGAAGGATGTGCTTTTGAACTATACTCAGTTCTTACTAATTCCATCTATGGACCTTTATTATCTTTGTATTCTGGTATCAGCAATCATTCTGACCACCTATCCAGTTTTTCTTCCTATTAAAAATTTTAAATTTTGAATAGTTTTACACTTAAAATACTTACAAATATGGTATTGAGGATTTCTATTTGATTCCATACCCTGTTTGCTCTCTCACTTAAACATTACATTATTGTGGTATATTTCTTAGTATAAACTGGCCTATTATTCTCAATTACTTTTTATGCTTTTCACAGATTTCATTAATTTCCCCCTGATATCCCTTTCCTACTGGTAGATTGTATCTAAAATACCACTTTATATTTAAACACTCAACGGGATTCCTTTGTCTCCTCTGGACTATGACAGTTTCTCAGATTTCCCTTATTTTTGATGACCTTGGCAGTTTTGAGGACTAGGTCAGATATCTTCTAGAATGTATTTTAATGGGATTTGTATAAAAATTCCTTTTGTTTGTTTGTTTGTTTGTGTGTGTGTGTGTGTGTGTGTGTGTGTGTGTTTTGGTTAGATAGAGGTTATGGGTTTTTGAGAGGAACAGCATAGCATATAATTAAAGGAACATGCTGTCATTATACACCATGCCACTGATGCTATTAATTTTGATCTCTTATATGAAGTAATATTTGCCAGGTTTCTCCACTGTAAACTCTCCTACAGACATACACCTTTCCAAAATTAAATCTTTAGAAATGAACCATGAATTAACAATGAGCTAGAGGTTATATTTTACCTAATTCAGAAGGAAGTATCTACATACACCTTTTGAACTTCTTCCATGTAGAGTTGCATTTTTATTTGTTGTGGGGTTGAAAAACTGGTATTTGTTTATACATTTGAGCATGATCTAACACTGTGATTTATATGTTGTTGGTCCAGTTGTTTCATCCGTGGGTGTTAAGAAAAGTTCTAGTGCCCCTTTGACTTGATCCTGCCATTTTTAGTTCTAAGCATTCACTTGCTGGATCTGCAATATGTTCAAAATTCATTTCATATAAACTCTGCAGGAGGTTTATATGAAAAGAGATTCAGCCCCATTGTTAAAGAACCATGTTCCTTTACAGGAGCATGGTTTCAAATCCAGTCCTGAGTTATAGATAGTGACATTATTATTGAGGTGTCATTAATTCCAGTCTTGTTGTTGAATATAAATAGGGCATGTATATTCTAACCCATGCAAAAAATGTTATCCAATTGTGTTACTATATATGCTTTAGTAGATAATTTACATAAACACAAATTTAAACTGATTTTCTGACTCAATTGTAGAACTACATTGTTAATTGTAAACTCTTTTACTTATCTATAATTTCCCACTCCAATAGTTAAAATCAAGCTCTGAACACACCATTTACTTGTTTAATTTCAATATACAGGTAAAATGATTTAAGAATTTTTACCTGTAACGTTAGAAAGAAAGAACTTTACCAACTAGGTTCAATGCTTATGTAGATTTTCTTTTGTTTTTGGCCCTAAATTTATTTATTGCCAAAGTTATTTTTGTTAATACTTTTTATTCTACCCTCTACAGTTATGTTACACATCTGGATACTTCTTATCAGCCTGTGTATTGCTGTGTACGAGAAAGAACACAGGATTTCCAAGTACACATTGATGGTGCTTGAGTTGGGTGAAACAGAAATGGATGCTTCTCTTTCTGTCTTTCTATCAGGCCAGATCTAGGGTGAACTCTTGTAGACTTCTCGGGGCTCCACTGTCGGTTTACCACTTCTCAGCAATGTACACTGAGAATTCCCTCCACTTCAGTAAGATTAAATTCTGGTTTCTGTTTCAGCATATCAGCACTGCCTCTATTTCATCTATGCTCCATTTCCTAAGACAGATAAGGAAATATTTAGATCACTGTCCCTTTAAGCAAATATTAACAATCTATTTTATCTGTTATTTTGGTGTAAAGAATCACCACTCATATTTTGTCCACATTTATGTACATATTTACTGGAAAGTGAAGACAATACTATTGTTAATGGTTAAAAACTGAATTGCCATATAAATGGACTATTTTTATTTTAATGCTAGAAAATTTGAATACTTAAAAATAAAGTCAAATCACTATTAATTACTCCAAAACTTTTATAGCCATCAATATATACTGGTACATTTATGACCCATTCTTGGAATATTATTATATTCTTGTAAGTTTTCAAAAACTCTGCTTTATAGAACATTTTGCATTCTAGTTCTTCAAAAATTCATTCTTGATATGCTAAGCCAATCTTTTGGAATTCCAAAGAACTCTTATATTTTTTAATATTTGATCTTAGTGAGAAAATAGTTATCCCTATTTCACAAAAGTCTAAAAATATTAGGCTAGCTTTTTGAGACCATTTTGAACTTTTATCAAATAAATCAAAACTAGTTAACCATTCTTTGGATAGTATATATCATATTAAAATCCATTTTGAATGCAAAATGGAACACATAAAATATATTACTGAGAAGCATAGCAGAATCAATACATACATATGAGATAAGTCAAATTACAATTCACTAAATTAACCACTTTGCTAGGCTCAATATTCCATGGGTGCAGACCATTAATTCCCTGATCTCATGAACATAAAATACAACCTAAAAGCCATGGAAATTCTTCTTGAGTCCTAGAATATCCTACAAGAATACAATATTTTTCACACTCTTTTCAAACAAATTACTGAACATTTAAACTTAATATCCATCATGTAAACTTCCGTTTCTATATGTGAGTGTCTATATATCATCACTTAAGGACATTTTAATAGAAGAAAGAAACTGGATGATTTAGTCAGTGTAACGATAGCAATACACATCTTCAAAGAGTGCAAGCTTTCATAGTATTATGTCTTTAAAAGGTTAAAGAGTTATGGGAAAAGCCACCTGATTTTGCTGCACAACAGAGCACTCTGGTGATAAGGTGATGCACCTCTTTTCACGATTTCAATTTGTTGTGTGTGATTATTTTTGAAAACACATTAGATTCCGAAATGGCTTTTTTCCTGATAAATACATTTCAGGAAAATGAGTTTTGTGTTGACTTTCTTTTCTAAGTACAATTTTTCAAAGGCATTTTTTAAAAAAAATTTATAGTTCAAGGAATTGAGAGAAAATGGCTAATATTATACACATTACATATTTAACTTAATTTACCGTAGATTTTAAAATGAAGATGATGTTACCTTTATATGTTCTGATAATTGTACACGAGGAGGAAAGGATGCCAATAGAATATTGGCAATCTCTCCTCTTTAAATCATATTACTAGGGTTTGGGAAAGACAAAGGTAAAAAATTAATCAGAATCTTATGAGATTGTTATGCTACCTACTGTGCTAATCAGGCACTTTCATCAGAATCTTATAACAAACTAGGTTTTGATTTGATTTTGCTTGTGTTACTAATCTACTTCAACAAATAATATATAATATATTAACTATTGCTGTAAATTTTATCTATAGATCAGACTGCTTTTCTATTTCAAAATTAATTTGATCATTACCTTATTATTATAATTGATTTTATATTAATATGTTGATTTATGCTTAACTTCTTGGAGTTTGTTAATGATGTGAAGAGAAAATTACGAGAACAAAATAATATGCACAATGGATTCTCCAGTTTAATCTGTGAGGTAAACACAGAACATCCTATCATGATCATTACATATTTACAAATGCTTCTACAGTGGGACTACATGGAATTACAACAGAAGTTATTGATTTGCCTTGTTAAGCCAGGCCCTACATTCCTAGAATTGTATGATAGTTCCTCAGTGACACCTGACATCAAAGTTACTATCTAGGCCTGCCAATATTTGTCTATGGCTTTCAGTCTGTTAATTCAGAATTGCTGACACATTTCCACATGAAAAACACACTTGCTTTCCACAGAAGAGTCAAGAGTGAAAGAGTTGTGGTCAATGTGTCATGCTCTCCATCCCCAGTCTTTCACAAATGCAAAACTCTGCTCAAAAATAAATTTATATTTAATCTGAGAGCTAAAGTCAGATCTCAGGATCACCTATAACTTCAGGAAAAGTGTGGGAAAGTCAGCATTTTCTTTTTCTATCTACACAGAGGAAGACAAGAGAGGAAAAGTTATGCCTACCATTAAGGTAACAAGTCAACACTATCTCATATTACTACCATGAGTACATCACTCAATCCTAAATTCTGAGTTTGGGACACCTATTGCCAGATGTAAGAAGACAATATTTCATAAATTTTACATCAGTCAGATTAATTTATTTTACGAAGAAAGTCATTTTGGATGGCATAGGTAACTTTTTAATCAAGGTTATTATATTTGGAGGGTGAATAATTTGTACTCTGGTGTTAAAGAAGGGGGGAATCTCTTACATGAGAATATTTGATTATTTAGAGAACGTATTAGATATTCATGGTACAGATCCTGTAAAGATGATCTCTTTGCATGAACCTTCAAAACCTCAGAAGTTATTAAGTGCTCAAAGGGTTTCTTGAAGCTTGACTTTTTGAAAATTTCAAAGGGACTGCATTTTCTTTCTACTCTGCTATAAAAGAGATGAGAAACCTAGGCAATGTAGGAGCTATAGGAATGCAACGGCAGAAAACCAGCACTCAGAAATTTACTTCTATTATTAGAAAGGAGGCGTCTCTGACATCAGGACATTGGGGGGTGTCCTCAAAGTTTATATGAAACCCTGAGGTAAAGGAAAACCCTATTGACATACAAGCTACATACAGAAGACTGGTAAATATCAAGCAAGTCAAATCCTTGGCAGGAATGAATGCATATGTAACTACATTATTATGAACTCTTTGTGTCTGTGTGCACACACACTTTAACTACCAATAATGCTGCACATTTCAAATTACTGTCTTTGTTCTTGGAAGTATGAACACAGACTTCTCCAGAGCACATATTCTCAGCATATTTTTTATTACAGTGTTATCACATGATTTAAATGGAAAGCAAACTTTTCACTAAATACTTTTAAAGATTCACTTTTATTTTATGTGTATGAGTGTTTCATCTGCATATATGTATGTGCACCACAAGCTTGCCTAATACCTGTGGAAGCCAGAAGTGGACAACAGATCTCCTGGAACTGGAGGTACAGATGGTTGTGGGCCTTGTGTGAATGCTGGGAATCAAACCTGTCTCCACTGCCAGAGAAACAAGTGCTCTTAATTGCTGAGCCATCTCTCCAGCTCGATTTATTAAATTATTAATAAAAGTTTTCTTGACTTTGCTTCCCAGTGACACTGTGATTTCCTACACAGGCACTACCTAAAATAGTACATCATGCTTTAGTAAATCCATTATGTTCATGGCTGCTAGCTTTTATGCTAACTTTTTATGATAAGAAACTGGATGGTAGTGAGATATATCTATCATCTATCTATCATCTATCTATCTATCTATCTATCTATCTATCTATCATGTATATATCTATATATCTATATAGTAGTATTAATGTGCTTATTCATTTAAAAAATATAGTACTCCTAGACTGAGATCAGAGACTGAAAAAGATTCATGAACTTTACCTTTTAAGATGTTATCAAAATAACTATGTGGAAGATTCTACTAATTTAACAATCTGCTAACAAATTTTACTCACCATTATTAACCCATTATCAATAGTTAATTTTTTGTTATGTGTTAGCTGAATTCATTTTTTTTCTGGTTTTTTTTTTTTTTTTTTTTTTTTTTTTTTTTTTTTTTTGGTCTTTTTGAGAAAGGGTCTCTCACAGCTGGCCTGGAACAGTCTGGCCTTGAACTCACAGAGATCCGCCTGCCTCTGCCTCTGGAGTGCTGGGATTAAAGGCATGTGCCACCACTCCCGGCCCTGATTTCATTTTAAGAACTTCCATTATTGCTTTCCTGTTTTACATTTTTAATTTAAAATTTAGTGAAAATACTCATACATTTTCAAATCTTTGCTTTCAAATGAATACATATGTTGCAAATATTTTTCTTCTTTTTACTTGCATTTAGTGTTTATTTACTATATCATTGTGCTAATCAGAGTCTTTCAACTTTAGATTGTCACATAAATGAACATTGTACTATGCTGTTTCTGGTTCCATCTATTAGTTGATGTAAACATGCACACTGCTGATATTTTAACAGCTTTATTTTCTTATTATGAATGTGAACTGTAGTTTGAACTGAGCATAGACTAAAGATGTAGTTTTTTTAAATTTTCAACTAATAACTAATCTATAGGCTTCATGGAAATTAAAAAAATTGATCCACTAAGATTTTAAACATACCTTTGCTGTATATAAGGCATCCATGAACTTTTTTAATTCTTGATTTCTTCACTCAGTTCATTTAATATGCACCATGAATCACCAAGTAGTTTTCAGTATTACCAGAAGGGGTCCTTTGTGTAAGAGGAACAATTAAAATGCATTACACAGTATATGTTTTAAGTATACAATTAATATTTACCATATCTTAAGAAGTTTAAAATAATTCAAGCAAGGAAACTCGTACTGTGTTGCTAAAAAACTTCTTGGGCAGGGGCAGTTGCAAACAATGGCCACACCCTCCTTCTTTGGTCCCAACAACAAATGAGGTATGGTTTCTACAAACTGCAATTGGGGAAAGCTATGAGTTTTTTGGTCTTATTTACTGAGCCATAGGAGACAGTTTATTAACTGGAATGTGGGTGCTCCCTCTCTAAAACTTTACAGGAAAGTCTTCAACAAAGCATGGCAGTGGCTTTCCCATAGCTGCCTAAAATAACAAGAGACTCCTCTATTCTTCCCCACCCTACATATCCCTAGCCCCTCTCCCAAGCCATGAGAAACAGGAAACTAGGGCCAATTGGTTGGTTGGGAGGTTTGACTGGACTTTCAGTTGAGGGTCCCATGATTCTCCCTGCCCCTCCTTTCTTGCAAGGTGTGTGTGTGTGTGTGTGTGTGTGTGTGTATGTGCATGTTTGACATTTATAAAACTCAGCTGTGATGATCCTAGGCAAGCTGTAGCAACTGAGGTTGGGAAGATAAGAGTCTGTCGTCTCTCTGAAGACAGTCCTACACAATATGCCATTATACAAATTTTGATCTAGTGATGGAATTGCTGAAGACGCTTTGATTGGGAATTTACCCATGGAAAACTGGTTTAATTGGGGTACCAACATGGGGCTTCCAGAGGAAGGCCAGAGTTAAATCCTATCCTTTATGAATCACATCTATAACCTTGAAGTTAGTCCATTTCAAATTTTGGTGCAATTCAAAGAAAGCTTTATATCCTAAATTGTATACACTCCACAATTTTTATACTACAAATGGGAATTGTTTTTGATTGTTTGACACTTAAAAATCTTTCCTTTTTAAGATATATTTTCAATTATGTGTGAGTGTGCTTGGGTGTATAAGTGCACTAAAATGTAGGTGCTTTTGGAGCCCAAAGGGATTAGATCCTCTGGAGCTGGAGTTACAGGTTGAGAGCTCCCTGACATGGGTGTGCACAGCTGAACTCAGGCCCTCTGCAAAATCAGTTCATGCTCTTAACCACTGAGGCAACTCTCCAGGTTCCTAAAAATCTTTCTTAATGCATCAACATATAATAAGTTTAGACTTATATGGTTTAAGTTAACCAATGTTTCTAATTCCTTCTACTTATGCATATGTTTGTATGACAATTTAAAAAGTTTACTATGGCAAAACAATGTCAAGAGAATTTAAAACCTTTTTCATATAATCCTCCCATATATTTCTATTTTGATTCATGCAGTTTAATCTTAGCAGAGTTATTTGCAGAAGTACACTTTTTCACTTTAAATGAACTTTTTCAGATAGCGTACATTCTATTTTGATTCTATTTATACCTCTCTCTCATATCTACAACCATGTGTTAATATCTCCTGCCCTATTTCATGTACTCTACTACACACACTCACACACACACATGCACACACACACACACACACATGAGAGGAAGGGAGGGAGGGAGGGAGGGAGGGAGAGAGAGAGAGAGAGAGAGAGAGAGAGAGAGAGAGAGAATCCTGTCAAGTTCGTGTCCCCCAAATGCCGTTCATTTGAGTTCATCCACTGGGTCCTGGTTAATCTATCCAGAATTACACCCTTAAAGAAAACTGACTCTCCTTCTCCCTCTCCCAGCAGCTAAATATTGTCAATAGTTCCTCAGCTAGAGTTGGGACTCTACCTACTTCCCTACTTTAATGCCAGGAATTTGTCTGGCTTGAACTTATATGATTCTTATGAGTGCTATCACCACTTCTATGAGTTCATATGTGTAACTGCCAACCTGTTTGGAAAACTCTGTTTCTTTGTGGTCATCCACCACCTCTGGGTCTGATAATCTTTCCTCCCCATTTTTCACAATGATCCCTGAGCCTTGGGAGGCAGAAGTTTGAGATAGTTATCCTATTCAGGGATAAACACTCTGCAGTGTCTTATTCTCTGCACATTAGCCAGTTGTGGGTCTCTGTTTCAGAATAACTCCTTTAAATCTCTTTTTATATTGTATATGTGTATTCTTTTAGATGCACCTGTAATGATACATTTCCATGCTCCCTCCTCTGCTCTACCCTCCATTCTCCACCCCTTTAACCAGTCCCATTCCGTTATTCCCCTTTTCCCTTTATATCACTGCATTTTATCTCCCCTCCTGGGGAAGTTTCTCCTCTCGTGGCCCTCTACTATTTCCCTGACCATTATGGATTTTCTAATTGAAACATGCATATCTAAGATTCAAAATTAGCATCCACTTGTGAGAGAGAACATGCTACATTTGTCTTTCTGTGTCTGCATTACCTCACTCTGGATGTTTCCAGTTTCATCTGCGATTTTCATACTTTTATTTTTCTTAACAGCTGAAAAATAGTCCGTTGTGTAAATGTAGCATTCTTTCATTTTCCATTCATTAGTTGATATTTGGGTTGTTTCCATAGTAATCTATATCCTATTTTAGAGATACCTGTTCATCTGTGTTTATTGCTGCTATAATCACAATAACCAGAATTAAACTTTTTGGAGAACTTTATTATCATTGCTTGCTTATTCTTCTCATGAAAAAATATGTTCTTCTAAAGACAAAAAAATTGTCGAATATTTCAGAAATCTTGTTTTATTTTATGGTTTAATTAATTTTACCAATCTTTTTATAATTGAGCCTCTCTTTCTAGAAAAAAATTGTATCTCTCTACCAAAGTCAATTTTCATAACCTTTTTGAGACTTGTAGAACTTATATGTGAGAAAACACCATGGGTCTCCTAAGGATATGTGTCATCATATCTAAACATGAGATATTTATAATTAGTTTCGAATGGTTAGTACATTATCTGATTACCTACATGATGTAGGCCTTCAAGGATATTATTATGTAATACAATATTTATTTTTTGCTTCATTTGTTCTGAGGTTTTAGTTTTCTCCAAGCTGTCTTTATTACCGTGGAATGAATAAAGAAAAGCTTTCTGTACTGATTTAGAGGGGTATCTTGTGAAATGAGAATTTACAAATTGATGAGCAGGATTATTATATGCTGCATGCTCAGGTAAGCACACACGCCATTCACACACAAATACATGAAATTTGCATTTGTTTCAAAAAGCCAGCAATAAGAAATATGTGTGTACTGGGAGCAAGGTAGAATGAAGAACAAAGGGCAAGAATTAAAGTGATTTTTGAGCATAATGTTTTCTATAGTTTTGATCAACACGCTTTAATGGATTGAATTTTCTCCTTGAGATTATATATATATATATTTATATATAATATATATGACATTTATTATTATGTCAGCATCATATGGTGCTGGGATTAAAAGCATCTTGCTTTCTAACCAAGACAAATTAAGCATCCTTGTCCAATTATTTACCTCCTTTATTTTTTCAGAGCAAACAAGGCTAGCAATGTATCCCATTTTATTTTATTGTTTAAATCATTACCAAGGTCAGAGGGGATGCTGGGAACTAAGCCTCACTGCTGGCAGAGCTCTACTTTGACTGAGAACACAGGGAATTGGGACCCTACTGCTCATCACACTCTGGGGTCCTGGAGGGAACCAAGAATTAAGATGCCACCACTGATATTTCTCTGAGACCAAGGAGTGTAGGGAGACCTTGAACTTCACACCTCGCAACACTCTGATATCAGGAAGTGTGCTGAGACCTTTGTCCCCACAGCAGGTCACCTTGTGAGGTAACAGAATATACTGAGACCCATGCCCCAAAGCTGGTATCCACCTACCTCTCCTTCCTCTTTATAGCTATTCACTACTGTATAATACTTAAGGTCAGTGTAGCAGGCAGCTTGTTAAAAGCAGTTTACACTTTTTCCTTTTTTTTCTTTCTTGTTTGTTTCTTTGGTTATTTCTTTTTATTTCATTAAAAATTACTTCCTGTTAGGTCCATTTAATATATGGTATTGTTTAATTCAGATGTCTCTCTGTTAATTCTCTGTCCTGTTGACCTAGCTAATGGAGACAATAGGGTATTGAACTCCCCTACTATTAATGAATTGGGACTAATCTTGGTCTTAAAGTCTTGTAGTACTGTTTCTATGAAGTTGAGTGCACCAATGGTGAATACATGCTAATGATTGTGATATCTTCTTGGTTTATTGTACCTTTGATCAGAATGAAGTGGCCGCTTTATCTCTTCTGATTAGTTTTAGTTTAAAGTCTGTTCTGTCAGATATTAGAATTGCAATGCCTGCTTTTTTCTTAGTGTCATTTGTGTGGTATATTTTTTTCCATCCTTTCACCTTAACATAGTGCCTGTCCTTGAAGGTGGGATGAATTTTTTACAGACAACAAAAAGATAGGTTTTGTTTCTTAATCCATTCAACTAGTCTGTGTTTTTTGACTGGAGCATTCAGTCCATTGATATTTAAGTTATTAATGAAAGACGTGTATTGATTCTTGTCATTTTTATTCCTGTTCACATTGATCAGAATGAAGTGGCCCTCTTAACTCTTCTGATTAGTTTTAGTTTAAAGTCTATTTTATCAGATATTAGAATTGCAATACCTGCTTTTTTCTTAGTACCATTTGCTTGACATATTTTTTTCGATCATTTAATCTTAAGGTAGTGCCTGTCCTTGAAAGTTTGATGAGTTTCTTGCAGAAAACAAAAATGAATTTTGTTTCTTAATCTAATCCATTCAACTAGTCTGTGTCTTTTGACTGGGGAGTTCAGTTCATTACTATTTAAAGTTGTCAATGAAAGATGTCTATTGAATCCTGTCATTTTTATTTCTGTTTACATTCTTGATATATCTATGCTTTTCCACAGTTATACATTCATTGAATTTATTTTCTGTAACCCTTGTGTATAGTCACTTTTCTTCAGCTCTTTGTATTGCTTCCAGAATTCTCTGAAGGGCTGGTTTGATGGACCTGAATTCTTTCAACCTATTTATGTCATGGAATATTTTTCTTTCCACTTCAACTATAATAGACATTTTGGCTGGGTAAAGTAATCTGGGTTGGCATCTGTGGTCATTTAGGACAGGGAATACTTTGGTCGAAGCTCTTCTGGCTTTCATAGTTTGCACTGAAAATTCATCTGTAATCCTGATGAGTTTTCCTTTGTAGGTGACTTGTTTTTCTTTTTCAGCTTTCATTATTGTCTCTTTGTTCTGTACATTTAGTGTTTTTACTATGATGTGCCGTGGAGAGTTTCTTTTCTGGTCCTGTCTATTTGGTGTTCTATATGCTTCTTGTATTTGTATGGGCATGACTTTCTTTCATTTTGAGAAATTTTCTTCTAAAATCCTGTTGAAGATCTGGTCCATACCATTATCAGGAATCTTCTCCAAAATTGACCATATACTGGGGCACAATACAAACCTCAACTAGCACAAAAAGATTGAAATAATTCCATGCATTCTATCAGAACATAATGCAATAAAGCTTAAAATCAACACCGGGAGAAACCCTAGTACCCACATGAACACAAGGAGATTAAACAACACATTCCTGAATGATGAATGGGTCAAAGGAGAAATTAAGAAAGAAATAAAAGCATTCCTGGAATGAATGAATGAGTGAATGAATGAGTGAACGAATGAACGAATGAATGAAAAGGACAATGCAACACAACAAAACCTCTGGGACACATTGAAAGCAGTCCTTAGAGGAAATTTTATAGCTCTAAGTGCCTACATTAAAAAATTGGAAAGAACACAAATAAATGACTTAACATTGCCACTCAAGGCACTTGAAAAACAACAACAAATGAAACCCAAGCCCAGTAGACAAGAAGAAATAACAAAAATCAAAGCAGAAATTAATAAAATAGAAACAAAGAAAACAATACAAAGAATCAACGAATCCAAGAGCTGGTTCTTTGAAAAGATAAACAAAATTGATAGACTACTAGACCAGTTACCCAAAAGAAAGAAAGAACACCTCCAAACCAACAAAATCAGAGATGAAAGGGGAAACATCACTATAGACATCCAAAAGATCCAGAACATTGTAAGAGAATAACTAAATTTGAAAACCTAAAAGAAATGGAAGGGTATCTAAAAGCATGGGAAACACCAAAACTAAACCAAGAAGAGATTAACAGCTTAAACAGAGCCCTAACACACAAGGAAACTGAAACAGTAATACAAAAAACTCCCAACTAAAAAAAAACCAGGACCAGATAGATTTACAGCAGAATTCTACCAGACATTTGAAGAAGATTTACATCCAATACTACTTAATTTATTCAAAAAGATAGAAATGGAGGGAGAACATCCAAATTCCTTCTATGAAGCCAGCATCACTCTAATACCAAAGCCAGGTAAAGATACAACCAAAAAAAAATACTATAGACCCATATCCTTAATGAACATAGATGCAAAAGTTCTCAACAAGGTTACAAACCACATACAGACACACGTCAAAAAGATCATCCACTGTGATTAAGTCGGCTTTATCACAGAGATGCAGGGATGGTTCAATATACTTAAGTCAATAAATGTCATAAATCATGGACTCAAAGACAAGAACCACATGCTCATCTCAATAGATGCAGAGGAGGCCTTTGAGAAAATTCAATATGAATTAATATTAAAAGTCCTAGAAGGAATTGGACTGGAGGGAACATACATCAACACAAAGCCATATGTAACAAACCCACAGCCAACATCATTATAAATGGAGAAAAACTGGAAGCATTTCCATTGAAATCAGGGAACAGACAAAGCTATCCACTATCTCCACTCCTCTTTAACATAGTGCTTGAAACTCTTGCAAGAGCAGGAAATTAAAGGAGTCATAATTGGAAAAGAAGAGATCAAATTGTCCCTTTTTGCAGGTCACGTGATATTATAGCTAAGAGACAACAAAAATTCCACCAGAAAACTCCCGGAACTTATTTACACCTTCAGTAATGTGGCAGGTTACAAAATTAATCTACAAAAGTCTGTAGCCTTTCTGTATACCAATAACAAGCAATCAGAGAAAGAGTACATGGAAACACTCCCCTTCACAATAGCTGCAAAGAAAAAAAAAATACCTCAGAATAAAGATGACCAAAGACATTAAAGATGTCTACAATGAAAATTCTAAATCTTTAAAGAAAGAGATTGAGAAAGACATCAGAAGATGGAAGGCCCTCCCATGCTCATGGATTAGAAGAATTAATATTGTGAAAATGACCATACTACCAAAAGCCATTCATAGATTTAATGCAATACCATTCAAAATCCCCTTGACTTTTTCACAGAATTGGAAAACACCATCCTAAGATTCATATGGAAGCACAAAGACCTTCACATAGCCAAAGCAACCATGAGCAATAAGAGCAATGATGGGGGGATTACTATACCAGATAGTAAACTGTATTACAGAGCTATAGACATAAAAACAACATGGTACTGGTACAAAAATAGACCCATAGATCAATGGAACAAAATTGAAGACAAATATAAGTAAATGCAATTTCAGCCACCTGATATTTGACAAAGGGGCCAAGAAAACTCACTGGAGGAAAGAGAGCATGTTCAGCAACTGGTGTTGGCAAAACTGGATCTCCACCTGTAGAAGAATGAAACTAAACCCCTATCTTTCACCTTGCAAAAAGTCAACTCCAAATGGATCAAATACCTCAATGTCAAGCCTGAAACTCCAAAACTGTTAGAAGAAAACATTGGCAATATCCTACAAGATATAGGTGTAGGAAAGGATTTTCTAATCTGGACTTCAATAGGAAACAAGGTCAAGAATCAAACGAGAGCTCATTAAACTAAAATGCTTCTGTACATCAAAAGAAGCAACAAAGGAAGTGAAGAGAAAACCCACAGAATGGGAGAAAATCTTCACCAGTGACACATCTGACAGAATTTTAACATCGAGAATATATAACAAACTCAAAAAACAAAGAATCAAGAAAGGAAATGACCCAATTAAAACATGGGCTAAGGAACTGAACAGAGTTCTCAAAAGAAGAACTAAAGAGAGCTAAGAAGCATCTTAAAAGGTGTTCAACATCATTAGTAATAAGGGAAATGCAAATTGAAACCACTTTAAGATTTCACCTTATCCCAGTCAGAATGGCTAAGATCAAGACAAGAAAGGATACCAAATGTTGGAGAGGATATGGGGAAGGGGGAATGCTCATCCACTGCTGATGGGACTGCAAACTTTTTCAACTTCTATGGAAAGCAGTATGGAGAACTCTTAAAAAACTACAAATGAACTTATTATTTGAACTAATTATACCACTTCTTGGCATATACCCAAAGAACTCATCCTATTGCAGAGACAATGTACATCCATGTTTGTTGCTGCTCTTTTCACAATAGCTAAGAGACGGAAGGAACCTAAGTGTCCCTCAACTGGCAAGTGGATAATGAAAATGTGGTTCATTTATAAGATGGAGTTTTACTCAGCAATAAAGAAAGATGAAATCATGAAATTTGCAGGTAAATGTATGAAAGTAGAAACTGTTATACTAACTGAAGTAACACAGACTCAGAAAAATAAAATAAAATAAAACAACGTATGTTCTCCCTCATATGTGGATCTTAGCACCAAATCCTAATAAGTGATTATGTATCCAAACATAACTACAGGAACCAGGATAATGAAAAGGAATTAAGGAAGACAAGGAAAAGGAAGAATCTGAAAGAGAAGAGCAGTAGAAAACAGGTGTTAATAAGGGAGATATGAATGAAAATGGGGTTAATTTAAGGGGAGGGGCCATAGAAGGTTATACAAGGAACCTAGGGGATAAAAGGAAAGGAGCTCAAGAGAGGTGGACCATAGGAGAAGGGTATTATTAAGGGAGAAATTGGGAAAACAGGGGCACCTTAAATGGGGAAACCATGGTGGAAGTGTTAGACAATGGGAGAGATAAATAATGCCTAGCTAGTTTTTAAAAAACCAGAGGAAATCGTATTAGTCCAATAACCTATTGACAAATTAGACACACAACTAGATCAAAGAATCCAGTCTACAAAGAAGAGGGTCAACACAGAGGAAACATTTCCTCCATGCTTCCAAGCAAAGCCAGCCATGGTCAAGCAGGACCCTTGACTTATCTTCACATAGACAGAACTGGTAAAAAGAAAGGAGCCAGGGGCTCCTCTCAAGCCTGTGTAACCCCTGAGGAACAGATCCTCAAATGAAATTAAGAGTAAAAATAAATTGGTTTATCTGGGCTAATTGTAGGGTCTTAAACACCCAAATGGAAAGTATAACCAAAGATTAAAGGGGTCAATATAATTCTTTAAGAGTCCACATGCATAGTTAAAGGCTACATAACATGAAACAATGATAGGAGATACCTTCCTTTGAGTTCTTGGCCAGGGTGGCCCAAAGTACTCCCAGACCTTAACCCAGCATAGAACTGGGAAAATGAACAACAGACCCCAATCTTATCTAAAGGAATATTGACAACTGATTGCTGCTAGATGAGTAACAGCTGATCTTACTAAAACAGGGATCTCTAGATAGGCTGAATAGATTTAGCAGATGGACAAACACTGGGGAATGCCTTGGGGCACTGACAACTCAGTGGACAGTAGCAGGGATGACAGAGTATATTGGCTCCAGTGGGGGGAGCTATGGGAGGGTGCCATTTGGGAAGTGGGCATGTAGATTAATAAGATTGTTTGGGATGTTCTGTATGACATACACATACACAAAAAACCAATAAATTAAAAAATGACATATTTAAGGAGGAAGCAGAAACTGTTATAGTGAAGTAACCTATTCAGAAAAACAAATGACATATGTTCTCCCTTATATGTGGCTCCTAGCACCAAATCCTTTTAAATTCCAGATGCTTTTAATAAGATGATGCTATACAGCAGTCCCTTCTGCATGAAATAACTACCATCATCACGACTTCAGCTGAGACTGATGACTAAACATCGTCACAATTGGGCTTGTAGATGTTTGTGCTCATTCATTAAAGGAGAACAAAGCAGGATCACTGGACCCTCACTAGACTATCCAGCCACTCTTCCCAGAAAACTGTATGTAAATTGACCCTAATCACACATGGCCTCCTGGATTTGGGGAGGACTAAAGTAAACAATCTGGGGAAGGCTAGGAAGAGAAGGCATGACCCATGCTGGGTTAAGGCTTTCCAGTGTGCATGCCCTCAGGTTATATATACACCTCAGCCACCCCCTCAGTTATATGGTAAGTAAACTCAATAAATTCATTGGTTCCCCAGTAAAACTTTAATCAAACATTTATTGACACTAGAACCTTAAAAAGGAATAAGCATTGCTTAGCATCCCCAGGAAAAGAAGTCTCACAACAGACAGAAAATTTATTTGTTAATGATATTATGTCTCATAATTAATTAAAAAAAAGAAAACGAGAATATAACAAATGTTAAAAGAATATGGGAAATGGAGATATTTTCCAAAATAGAAAAAATGTGAAAGCCTAAGCAAGTGATGAAGGTCTGTGTTAGGTTTGTTATGATATATAAAGGATGAGACAAAAATAATATACACATAATCTTAAAATTTCTATGGTCATACTTTATTCAACTAGTTGATGGAATGAAATATATATCTAGTCAAGGTTTATCTGAGAATATTTGGTTTTTTACCTAAGCCTTATCTACATAGCACACGATAATTAAAAGTGCCAGACTGGCGGAACTAACCTTATGGGATGTTTAACAGCCATAATGTGAGGCCTATACTAATGTGGTCAGAGGGACTTAAAGGACAGGTTTTGACCCTTGCCCTTTAAGGTCGACTAAGTTCCAGGGGACTATGGAACATCTCTCAAAATGTCCTGTAACTGTGGTGAGTCACCTGTTCACTTGTCCTGTAACTATGGTGAGTCACTTGTTCAGGGAGGCCATGGAGACACCATGAGATGGACTTGAACCAGGGTTCAGTCTACAAAGAGGAGGATCAACTTAGAGGAAACATCTCATTCATGCTTCCAAGTGAAGCCAGACACGATCGAGCAGGACCTTTGACTTATCTTCACATAGATGGAACTGGTAAAAGAAAGGAGCCAGGAACTTCTCCCAAGCCCATGTGACCCCTGAGGAAGAGTTCCTCAAATGGCCTTAAGTGTAAAAATAAATTGATTTATTTGGGCCAACTCTATGGTCTTAATCACCCAAAAGGAAAGTATAACCGGAGAGTGAAGTCATCAGTACATTTCTTTAAGAGTTCAAGGGATTACACTTCCCAGACATTAGGCTTAAGTTTGAATAAAAGTTTAGACAATTACTTCTCACTGTTGATATTGTTCCTAACCATAAAGTGTTGCTCAGGTGTAATGCTTCAAATCTTGTTCTCCAAAATTGTAGTGCCCACTTGTAGCTAAGGGAGGCAACCTGATATTGTTCTAAAATGATGGATAAATTTGTTTTCTCCCCCTATCTAGAAGCCTTTGAGAGGGAACTGACACTGATTCTAACCACTCCAACAGATATCAAAATACCTGTAAGCAAATCCTCAATCCATCACTCTAGAATCCAGCCTTGGAAGACAAAAGAAAAATGAGGAGGAACCCAATAGAGGAATGCTTCCAGAAGCCCTTGTCAGGAAATTCCAATGGACTCACATGAACATTGAAAATTGCCCTGTTCTGACTTTTTTCTATTTCTCTGGCTAGAACTTGTAATGCCTTTACTTCTCCTTCACATCTCCTATTCATGATTCAAGGACTTTCTTTTCCCCTTAGAGATAAGAGTTATGCAATCTGGGAGTCTTTTAGATAGACCCACTGAAGGGGTACTCCAATTACCTCACCCTCTGTCCCTGTTCAGCATGGAAGAAGCCAGAGAAGTCTGTGTCCCTATTCCCTCTTGACAATTTGGGTAACCTCTTCAGAGGATGGTGTGATAAGAATAGGAGGTAGGAATTGGCTAGGCAGTTAGGGTAAAAAGGACCCCAAAGTAAAGTAGCCAGTTTCTTGGCTAAAAGTCAAAATGTCCTTTGGCCTCTCAGCAACATACTCTGTTCCAAAGGCCAAAAATGCTGAAAGTATTTGGGAGGTTGTATCTAATCCTTAAGAGATTTTAGGATTACCTCTTCAGAGGTGGGAATGTTAAAGTAACCAAATGCCCCATAAAAAAATAAGCCAAAGAAGATGAAAGAGTACATGAAGTTATCAGAAAAAAGTGATGGGGAGATATGGGAGGGGTTAGAGGAGAGGGAGTGGGCATGGATTTGATCAAAATGCCTTATAGGCATGTATGAAATTCTCAATAAATTATTTCTTTAAAACAAATTTACTTCATGTTAATTAGTAGAGGTGATAAACTTTACCATTGAAATATACCTGATGAATTTACATACATATTCAGGTGCCAAAGATCTGAGTGTAACTGACTGTGACTAGTAATAATCAGGCACATAGGGATTAAAGACATATGTGCAAATATCTAAGTGTCAGTAGCATTAAAAATGAGTTTTTCTATAGGAAACAACATTTTAAAATGAATTGGAGATCTTTCTTAAAGGTTAAAAACTTATTCAATTTTATGTCTTACAGGGTCTATGCTGAGTTCAATATTGTATAACTGTATTAATTCAACTGTGAGCCTAAAAATTTACAGTGACTTTTGAAAGAAATGTATCCTTGTTCTGGAAATTGTTATTGAATATGTTAAAGCTGTAATAAAATGCTTCTTCTAATCACGTGGTTATTAAATAAAATTTTTTAAAATTACTTCCTTTCCATTCCCTTTATGCTGTCTTTTACCTGTTCAACAAAACATAGGTGACCCAGGAGCACAAGGTCTCTGTGACTTGCCTTCTGAGTGATGCGACTGTTTCTTGTTATCCGAAGATATTTAGTACTCCTCTATTTTCTGTCTGTTCTTACAACCATCCCCTGTTTCTCCTTCCATGTATGTATTTCTTACTCTACAACTTAGAAATTTTTTAACCCTACTTTTACCTCCTATGTTTCTGACCCCTTTAAAATTTAAAATTGTCATTTTTCCTTTCATCTCAATTCATTCTGGCTGCTGTCAAAATATGTCATCATCTAGGAAGCTTGTAAACAGTAAAAATTTCCTTCTTTCAGTTCTGAAGCCTAGGAAACCACAGTGAAGGTATCAACAGGTTCAGTGTACAGCATGGACCCAGCTCCTGCTCCTGATACGGTTGGCTGGTGCAGCTCTTTGAGGTCAAGGTTTTGAAGAGACAAAACTCTTTAAAGGAACTCTTTCCCAAGGATCATCACCTCCCCAGACTCCACTTCCTAATACCATCATATTGTGAGTTAAGATTTCCACAAATGAATTGCCAAAGAAAAAATATTAACCTATAGCATTCCTACAAAGAATGCTATCATTCTACCAAATACATTTTCAGGTCTGTTTCTTAATTTACTTCAGAATATGGAAGGTTTCTATATCATTCTATAGAATGTGAAGACGAATTAATAGATGCAAATGTCAGTCTTCAGTTTTAAATGCTTTCAAACATAATTTCCTAGAAGGAGAATTGTATGGTCATAAATATATGCATCTGCAATCATTTTTAGATATCTGTAATTTTTTAATGGAATGCCAGGCTGCTGACTAGAGTAACTGTGGTATCTCCCACTCTCAACAGTAAAATACAAAGTAACTACTTCCCAAGCCCTGATTATGTACTTCACTACCAAGCATCAGTTTTCTTTCATATTATGGCTTCTTAAATAACCGCACATTTATGTACTTTAAATTCCATCTTCCCTACTTTATGTAAGGTGAGACATTTCCTTGTATTTAAAAATATATTTAAGGGGCTGGAGAGATGGGTCAGTGGTTAATGATGCTTGCTGCTCAATTCCCAGCACCCACATCGGGTGCCCTTCAATTGCTTGTAAATCATGCTGTAGAGACCTGGCGCCCTCTTTTGGCCTGTTCAGGTACCTGCATGCACGTGTTACACATAAAACAGGCACACATACATACATACATATAAGTAATAAATAAATAATCTGTGCACATTCTCTTGATTTGTTTTTCATAGTGTGTCCATTTGCCCTTGACTGATTTGAAAAATATTTAAACATTAGAAACCACAGCCTTTTGTGTATCATCTAGTTGCAAATATTTGCCCTACTTTTGCTTGCATCTTTGGTATTGGACGGGATGTTTCTAATGAAACGTTAACTTTTGTCTTTTTTATCATTTGAATTTCTGCAGCTTTTTCATAAATAATAGTACAGATGGGTCATATTTCTTGATATTTATAAGGGTTTTCCAACTTATTTCTAACTGGTGTTTGTTCAGTAGAATTTTTATGCTCATGCATTTTCATATAGGGATCCAAGACTGAAAAGGCCTCTTCCTCCACATAATGTACAAAGAATGCAGAAAGAGCCCTGTAACCCCTGGCTACCTTGCTTATATTTCTCTCCTTTTCCTTAAATCTTGATTTCATAAGACTTAACTATTTACTCTTTATGGTTTTTACTTTTCAGTTCAGATGGGGATTACAGATGTGTGTCACTAGACATAGTTTTTAAAATTTTGATGGCTTAAATTGTCAGAAAGAAAGCCTTTTTCAGACTTTAATCTGAAAGATTTTGCTCTCAATTTTCTTTCTAATTTTCTTGAATCCCTTTAAATTTTTTTTTATTCAGTCTTTTTGAGATAGGGTCCCCCTGTAGCCCTAGCTGGCCTGGAACTCACTATGTAGACCAGGCTGGCCTTGAACTCACAGAGATCCTCCTGCCTCTGCCTCTGGAGTTAGGAGAGTAAAGGCATGTGCCACCATGCCTGGCTGAATCCTTATTATTTACTTGCTTTGGTGCTTCACAGTTTTCAAAAATATGTGTTCCTTTGGGAGCTGGAGAGATGGCTCAGTGGTTAAGGCATTAGCTGCTCTTGCAGAGGACCTGAGTTCAATTCCCAGCACCCACATGGAAGCTAATAGCCATCCATAACTTAAGTCCTAGGGGATCTGACACCGTCTTCTGACCTCCACAGGCACTTCACAACATGGGTGAACCTACCTATATGCAGGCAGGCAATACACTCATATATATACATATATATATATATATATATATATAAATAGATAAAAAAAAGAGGTTCATTTTGCTATTATTTAATTCCAAACCAGGATAGGATATATTCCTTACTAATGAGCCAAATTAAAGATTTACCCTTTGGACTTGTTAGGTCTGTTTATATTCCCTGCCTTCTAATTATTTGGTCTGGACCTAAGATTATTTTCTCGGTCTTACTTTTAAGAAATCCTGGTTACAAGAGAAAAATAATCCCAGTCAGTACACTTTGCCTTTCTTTCAGTGCTCCCTCTTATCTGAGGAATACAGCTTCCTCAAAAATAAAAGTTCCCTGCTGTTTACCAACATTTTGTCCCTGTCACTCCTTGCTCTGTACTCCAGTGGCAGGTTATTTCACATTGACTTCTGATGTTCCTTTTAAATTAGATCAATAGTGTATTATAGCCTTTGAAACTCTCTCCTTCCTACTCTACCACTTCCCTCTCCTCTTCCTCCTGTGTCTCTCCTTCTCTCACTTACTTCCTCCCTAAAAGGTCTACTGTCTTTGGTAGAACAACTGAGTTATTTCCCTTAGGAACTTGTGTCATTTTACTAGAGAAGCTCGATTTTCAAGCAGGTTTCAGCAATGACAAAAACGTCAGGTAAAAGTCTCTGGGTACTGTTGTATTTCATCACATTGAAATCTTTGTGACTACAACTACAAAGAGAGTATCAGAAGGACATGGCAAACAGCAAAGCTGTCAGTTACCCATGGATTAACAGCTCTCTGTGGAAATTGGAAGAAACTTTCTTTGTACTTGTAGCCTATGACTCTGCACTAAATGTGTATTATAAGAAAAATTAAAGATATTCTGAAAGCTTTAAGAAAAACTCAAATAAGTGAAACATCAAGAATTATGTGGGAGAAATGTCTGAATTGATAAGAAATGCTAAAAAAGAAAATGTAGCATCTAAGACATTACCTAAAATATTCCATGTGATCGAATTCACTTAATTTCAGCTATAGCTCTAAGATATATGGAGATTCAGTACACTACTAACTATAAAGGCATAACTGAATTAAATCTGTGGAGGTAATGGATAAGAAAGGTGTTTATTTTCCTAATCTTACATCCTATTCTGTTGAATATTGATCAAGATATTATCATAACTTCATGTGAGCCTGGAAAGGAAGAAATTCTGTGAAATCGAGTCTTAACTGCCTCTGGCCTCCTACTTCAAATACAGTCAGTATGAAGAAGAAAACTAAATTGAAGAAGGTTTTCATTTCTGTTTGCATCTACCCAGAAACCCTTTCCTTTAGAGCAGGAGATTTCCCTCCTTTGAGGTACTATTTAATTCATTAAATTATCTTCCACCTCAATTTAAGGTATTAATTCAAAGGAGACATTAGTTGCTGAGGTCACTGAGATATTGTCACTCTGTGTCTGAATTTGCTGCTGTTTCTCACTGCGAACTTACAATATGCATTCGTTGAATGAAGGAAGGAGAATAGAATTCTCCACTCCAGACTTATAAGCCCAGAAAGAAGAGCCCACATAATAACTGGATAAACATGCAAGTAGTGACTATACAGAGGACATTTGCTTTTTCATTCATTGCCTCTGGAACTGGTGGTTCTCCTGTTCAACTAAAACCTGATTTCCCTCATGTGAATTTCGTCTTATCTGCATGCCCCAGGAAGGGCTGCCAGTGAAGATTCTCTGCTGTTGCACAGAAAATGAAGTTACAAGAATAAAGTAAGATAAAATACATGCACATAAGCAAGTCATTCATTTCCAGCCACCTGGATGGCCTAAGTTGTCTTTTGAACACAGTTTCTAAGTCACTCTTTGATTATGTGAGCCAAGCCTATATCATTTAAATTAATTTCCTTTTAGCTAAGTCCGACAAGGTCGATTTCTATGAAATAAATGTAATTTAAAAAATCAATATATATTTAACAATACAAAAATACAAAGATTATTTCATTAATCAATGTCTTTACAAAGAAGCTGGAAGGAATTACGAACAGGAAAGGTAAGGTTGAGACTTGTTGAGGGTCAATAACCCCTGATGGGGAGACCATCAGCCCTAGGGAGGAACCTACTACTACTATTTTGTTAATGGTCTTGCTGTCAAACTGCCTTCTAAATACTCATGCTTATGTCCATACACTAGTGTTGCAGCTAACCCTCATTAAATCAGACAAGCACCTTACTGCTGTAGGCTGTGGTTTCTGCAGAAAACCATAACTGGCCAAAGTGCCAAAAATCAGGGCCAACTGGGACAGCTATACCATCCCCTCCATAGCTCAATGAACATTTCAGAAGAGAGGGCAGAAAGGATATAAGAGCCAAAAAAAAAAATGGGGAATTTGCAGCATTAAGTTGTGAACATGGTATGGATGTTGTATTAATGATCTAACTGAAGTTGTGGTTAACTGTTCAAGACTAGTACAAGATTGGGCCCATTGGCATTTCTTCATGGATGGTGTTTGGGAGGACCCATGAAGTCCCACCCCACCATGAGGGACTATTGGGAGTTAATAGCTATTGAGGAGGGATTTTTTTCTTCAGTGTTGTATCCATTGGTATGTCGTCTATGCTCTAGTAAATAATATCTTATCCATGCTGTTTCAAGAAACAAAACTCAGTGGGCCACACATGCAAAGAAGAAATGAAAGGAGGATGTGCTGGCTAGTTTCTGTCAACTTGACAAAACTAGAGACACTTGGAAGAGGGAATCACAATTGAGGAATTTCCTGTATTATATTGTCCTGTGGCATATCTTTGAGGCATTTTCTTGATTGTTATTTGATGTAAGAAAGCCCAGTTCCTTGTGGGCAGTGCCATCCCTGGACAGGTAGGCCTGGGCCTTATAAGAAAGGTAGCTGAGGGCTGGAGAGATGGCCCAGTGGTTAAGAGCACTGACTGCTCTTGTGGAGGACCCACAGGACAAGTAACAATGGCTCTACTTCCAGGGGATCCAGTACTGTCTTCTGGCCACAGAAATTTTGCATGACAAGGGTTCACTGACATGCATGAAACCAGAAGACCCAAAAATTTTTTTAAAGGTAGATGATGCAGTCAGAGGAAGCAAACCAGTAAGTAGCATTTCTCTATGGTCTCTACTTCAGTTCCTGCCTCCAGGTTCCTCCCTTGATTTTCTGCCTTGCTTTGCCTTGCCTTGCCTGACTGTAATTTGCAAGTCAAACCATTTTTTCCCCAAGTTGCTTTTGGTTAGTGTTTTATCACAGCAACAAAAATCAAAAACTGTAAGAAGGAAACTTCTTGGGAAGAAGAGTTTCAGTGGGGGAAGGGACAGGATGAGGAGGAGAACAGAGGGACAAAATGACTGCAGTTCATTAGATAAATGCATGTAATCACCAAATAACAAAAAGGAAATACATTAGTGTGGATAGTTTCTCAGTGTCATCTGAGTAGTTCATTCAGTGGTACCTAATTTTGGGGAGCAGTACAGCCCTCAATATATACTCACATTCAACAGTAATTTTGAGATGTAATTTCTCCTGAGAATCAATTACTAATTGAAAACAATAACAGAAGGAAATGCCAACATATACAATGGTTCCAGCTACTCAGGAGGATGAGGTGGAAGGATGACTTTAGCCCAGGGTTGGTCACCAACATAGGAAAAATTATAGTGAATATCTGTCTCAAAAGAAATGAGAGAGAGAGAGAGAGAGAGAGAGAGAGAGAGAGAGAGAGAGAGGATAAATAGCATTATCTCCCCTGTGGATTTGTTGTGAGAATTAAGAGCTCATGAAAAGGGCATAAGCTGTTGGATTTTGCTAAATGCCTAAGGCACACAGAAGCTCCAGCATGAAGGTGATGGCTCTGGCCTTACTCCTTTATATCATTATGTTGTCTTCCCAACCTTTGACCTTCTAGCTTCAGGAAAAGATGCTGCTTGATAGATCTGAACATTAACTGGACCTATAGCTTCTCAAGAGAGACAGATCACACCATTAAAATCTGACATGCTCTAAAGCTTTCACTGTCAGCTAGCTCAGTCCAGTGCCAGAGGGTGAGAGTCTGGAAGCAAGCATCTGCTGTCATTAGCAAAATGATGAAAAACAGGTCTTTTTTGTTTGTTTGGCTTGGAGAACTGGGGATTGAACTCAGGGCATGCACATACTGGGTATACAGTTCATCACTGCTATAGCCACAGCCTTCTTTGCTTTTAATTTTGAAACAGGGTCTCACTGAGTTGCTCAGGCTGGCCTTGAACTCATTATGTAAACCTGGTAGCCCTCAGTAACCTGAGGTGGGATTACAAGCCTGGTCTATTAGGTCCATAGGAGACCATTTAAAATTGATAGCCATAGTCAGAGGCTTTCAAAATTAGAGGTTTATCAGAATACAGAGGGCTCTGGTCCTTCATCTTCCTTTTTGTTTTTGGATTCAAAGGTTTAAGATGGGGATTAGGACCGGGCGTGGTGGTGCACGACTTTAATCCCAGCACTTGGGAGGCAGAGGCAGGCAGATCTCTGTGAGTTCGAGGCCAGCCTGGTCTATATAGAGAGTTCCAGGTCAGCTGGGGCTACAGGGAGACCCTGTCTCAAAAAGAACCCCCCCAATAAAAAGATGAGGATTAGGATTTGTATTGCCAAGAAGGGTGATCTATTCTGCTATAGGGGTCTACACAGTCTCATGGGCATTTGCATATCACTGAAAATTAGTGATTGCTGGAAAAATGGGTCAGCAGTTAAGAGCACTGGTTGCTCTCGCAGAGGACCTGTGTTTTGTTCCCAGCACATATATGGCGCCTAACCACTGTCCAGTACTCCACTTCTAGAGGATCCAATGCTCTCTTCTGGCCTCTGTAGGCACTTTATGACATGGGTGCACTTAATACACATGCAGACAATACAATCATACACATAAAATAAAAATAAATAAAATATTTTTTAAAAAAGAAAACTAGAATTGGAGAGATGGATCAGCAGTTAAGAGCAATGGCTGCTCTTGCAGAAGACCTGGGTTCAAATACCAGTACCCACATGGAGACTAACAGCCATTCATAAACTAGTACCAGGGGATTCGAATCTCTCTTCTGACCTCTGAGAGAACTGCAGGACATGGGTACACTTACAGACATGCAGAAATAACACTCATACACATAAAAATTTAAAAAAAATCTATATTTTTCCCATTTTCCTGTTTTTACAAGATGTTTTTTCTCTATGAAGTGATGGAAAGAGAATAGAGTGAATGATAAAACTACTAAGTAATAAAATGCTGTTAAATCACTATAATACAAATGATATTATTTTACTTTGTCTACTAATTGGACAACACACTGTTATTTTAAGTACTATAAAAGGAAGAAAATAATTTCTGTAAATCCAGGGCTTCCGTCTCATAAAATTTTAGTCCTAGAGGCTGGAGAGATGGCTCAATGGTTAAGAGCACAGACTGCTCTTGTAGAGGACCCGGGTTTGATTCCAAGCACCTACTTGGTGGCTACAAACAGTCCTTAACTCCAATTCCAGGGGAATCCAACGCCCTCTTCTGACCTCCGTGACTTTGCACAACACGGGTGCACTCACATACATGCAGGAAATATACTCATACACATAAAATAAAAATAATAAATAAACTATTTAAAAAACAGTCCTATTAAAAGGACAATTTTAAATATGAACCTATATTTTTGTCATGTATCATTCTTATTGCTAGATAAAAAGCAAAATTCACATGAAATAATTGTTGTTGCTGTTTGAGCTTGAATGTGCTCCCTAACCCCTTGTAGGCTCTTGTGTTTGAACACTTGGACACCAATTAGTGGTGATGTTTGGAAGGCTGTAGAACCATGAAGAGGTGGAATCTCATTAGAGAAAGTAAATCTCTGAGGTGGAGGCTGGTGGCACGTCATGTAGTGGGAGCTGCAGTTCTCATGAAGAATTTCTTCAAAAAAATTTTTTCGATGTGATTATTTTTATTTTATGTGTATGAGTGTTTGCCTGCATGCATGTAAGTGCATGTGTATACAATGCACATGGAGGCCATAAGTGGGTATCTGATCCCCTGGAACTAGAGATACATATGGTCTTTTGCCATCATGTGGATGCTGGGAACTGAACCTCAGTTCTCTGCAAGAGCCGCCAGTCCTCTTGCCCACTGAGCCATGTCTTTAGGGACTGAATTCCTTCAAACAGGATTTCACTATTTTCTAGATGTTTTATGTTCAATTTTGACATCCATACTGAAAGTTTACTAATCAAGAAAGCCTTAACTGGGTTTTTTAGAAAAAGAACAATTGGAGTCACATTATTAGTTTTTTTCTCCAAAAATGAGCCCTTCTTTCCTTTTGGAATTGTGGAGCCAATAATTAGACAAAGCACCAGATAAACAGCAAAGAAGACTTTTATTTGTGGCAAGAATAGAAGTGGGAGGTAAGCTTGAAAATTGTCTTGTTACCTCACTCAGAATGACTGTACTCTCCAATAATGTTCTGCTAAATCTTTACATTAGGTAAAAACTAATTTTCTCTGCAACATCCTTCACTGTAGATTGTTTTATACTTTTAAAGAGACTCATAGCACTACTCCTTTCTCTCAGCTTGGAGTTTATCCATATCATTAGATTCACCTTCTGGTATACACCCTCAAGTTATTGCCTCCATTTTTTTCTTTACTGGTGTATATGCTGAGTAATTATAATGAGTTATCTAACACTGCCTAATTTAAACCAGCCTCAGTACCTGAGCATGTCTGGGAGCATTGTCTACCTCTGCTGAATGTTGTCATTCTAATTTCATAGCTCTAAAACTCAAATGAATTTTCTAACATGGTCTCTCACCTTAACTCTTCTCTGCTTTATTCTTTCCCCTTCCTTTCTTTTGGGGGCTTATTCTCAATGGTGTAACATTTCTATACTATTTCTCATGCAATAATTAACTTCTCTTAATCGAAATCCCTTAAAATTACTCTCCCTATTTCTCTATTTTGTTTTATAAACAGTCTCCAACAACATATGCAAATAATCTATACTCTCATTAATCTCCTCATGAACTTACATCATCATTTTGGTTTGTTCTTGAGATAGAGGATTTTTGTTGCTGTTGTTGCTGTGTTTTTTTTTTTTTTTTTTTTTTTTTTTTTTTTTTTTGTCTTTTTAAGACAGGGTCTCCGTATAGCCCAAGCTGACCTGGAACTCACAGAGATCTGCCTGCCTCTGCCTCCCAAGTGCTAGGATTAAAGGCATATGCAAGCATGCCAGGCAGAGAGTCTTATGTAGCTGTGATGGTAATTTTTGCCAATATGACAAAATGACACAGACTAGAGTCACTTGGGAAGAAGGAAGTTCAGTTAAGGAATTTCCCTGATTAGACTGACCTATAGGCTTTTTTTTTTTTTTTTTTTGGATTGCTGCTTGATGCAGGAGAGCATAGCCCACAGTGGGCAGTACCATCCCTATCCCTAGGTGGGCCTGAGCAGTGTAATAAAGGTATCTGAGCAAGCCAAGCCAGGAGAAGCAAGCCAGTGAGCAGTGTTCCTCTGTGGTTTCTGCTTCAGTTCCTGTCTCCAGGTTTCTGCCTTGGCTTCCTCAAAGATGGGCTGTCATTTGGAATTATAAGGCAAATAAGTTCTTTCCTCCATAAGTTGGTTTTGGTCAATGTTTTATCACAGCAGCAGAAAGCAAATTAGGACAGTAGCCTAGGCTTTCCTAGAACACAATACATAGCTGGGGATGTCACTGAGTTTACTTCATATCCTCCACCCTTCACCTCCTAAATGTTGGGATTATAGGAGTGACCCATCACACCCTGCTGGATATATATATCCTTTATGCTTGTATCTAGAACTTCACTAGAATAGACATATGGTCACTTCTCAAATGCAAATGATTCATTTTCACCTTTGTTACCTGCTTCTAAAGTTGTTTTCTTAATTTGCTTCTTCTAGGATTTGATTCTCCTCATGTATTATTCTCTATCCTTTCTAAAGAAGCTTTACTAATACCTCCCATGTCTATGACTTTTAAACATAGGTTGCTCCAGATCCATTTTCCATGTATTTAATGCACATTTATTTTTACAGTTTGTATTCCAATGGTTTCCATCCACGACTTATGACCTGTCTAGCCACAAGTTCTTGGCCCTCATAACAGTGCCAGGTATGGGTTCCATCTCATGAAGCAGGCATTAAATCCAATCAGAAAGTGGTTGGTTACTCTGGTAACATTGGTGCCACTGTTGTACAAGTGGGCATATCTTATGAGGCCAGTCTTTATTGTAGCTCACAGGGTTCACAGCTGGGTAAGGTTGATGATTACTTTTCTCTTCTGGTAGCACACATAGCACCTTCCAGCACCATGAAAGCTAGCCAGTAGAAATGAAATTTGAAGTCCAGTACCAGCTTGATTTCTCCATGTTTGTTCTATGAGTCACATATGTAGTATCTTCAACAATAGGATCTTACTATCAAGTTCTGGCAGGCACTCCATAGCAATGTCAATAGCTAGTATTGCTTCACAACTCCAAAAGAGGAAACTCATTCCACCATTAAGTTTTATATCTGCTACCCGTGGTGTCTGGTAGGGACATTGCCCCCATCCCATTATAGGGTAATTCCACTTAAAATCTTTTTAGATTGTATTGTTGTGCCTTGTTCACGAGACCCCAAAGACCACCAAGGAGCCGACCGATGCTAACACACAAGGGTTCTTTTATTGTTGCAAGCTTAAGCTTGGGTCCACTCTGTCACCGGCTCAGCGGATCTCAGATGTGAGACCTCTTGCTTTGGGAGACAGAGGTTTTTATAGGTTTAATTCAGCAAGTTCAGCAAGTAGGGGAGTAGGGGTCTTCAGCCTAGCAAGCATCTGATGGGTTACAGATCAGTGCCAAACCATAAACTGCTGGCTTCAGTAAATCTGAAAAGATATCTGGACTTTTAGGTCTTTCCTGTCCCTGGTTAATTGACCGTTGGCGCGGGAGTTGTTCTCTATCCATTCCAAGTATTGTGGTTTTTCTTAGAACAGGGCTCAGGGCTGGGTCAGTCCTATGGAGGTTTTATCCAAGACAGAGTCACTCAGGTCTCACAATATATGTCTATATTTTAAAAAGCTTCTGTAGTAATAGGTTTTCATATGACTTTTTCAAAAGACCCTTAGTGTTAGTTGTCCCTCCCCATACTCCCTGCTTTGCCTTTCCCTCCCATTCCTCACTACACTTTAACCCTTTCTGTTGCATTATTCACCTTCTCCCTTTTATGTCATTGCATTCTATCTCTCCTTCCAGAAATGCACCCCTCCATGGTCTCTAGTATCCTAAACTCTATGAATTCTTCCAATTAAAACATGTATGTGTAGAATTGATAGGCCTTTAAAAGATAGTAATAATAGCCGTGCATGGTGGCACACGCCTTTCATCCCAGCACTTGAGAAGCAGAGGCAGGTGAATCTTTGTGAGTTTGAGGCAAGCCTGGTCTACATAGTGAGTTCCAAGACAGCTGGGGCTTCAGGGAGACCCTGTCTCAAA
>NW_008339767.1:336463-366984 GCF_000622305.1 Nannospalax galili
TATATTGGATACACATTGAATTATAACATTTTGCTCTATAATTTGTACAATTATTAGCTATTAATGAAAACATCTAAGATACAAAAAGTCTTAGAACTTTTAAAAGTAATAAAGATAAAATTAAATAAAGATAAAATTTGGGCTAATACCTTTCAAAAGAGGAAATATTAGATTATAAATATTAGAATGGAGATTCATAAACTAGAAGATAGACAAATAATTTGTGCAAAAAGAGACAAAATACAGAAAATAAAAAAGTAGTTAAATGCAAAGGACAAAGAAAGAAATTCCAAAGCTCATCTAACTAGATGTCTAGAAGAAAATAGGATATAGAAAAGGAATACTTTAAGACCCATATTTATTACTGAAAACAGGTGAATTATCAGAAAAAAGAAACAATGCATTTCTATAAAAGGAGAAAAAGAAAAGAAATCTTACATCTATCTCAGAGTGAAAATGCGTATGACTAGTGTAAAAAGATTGACCTTTGAAGCTGGCGAAGAGAAGAGTTATATATTAGGTTGAACCATATCAAATTGTACTTTTATGCAAGTCCAAAAAGTACCAAATAGCTATAATTTTGTATGTCATTCAATCTATTTCAAAGAAATAGCACAATGATTAAGGATTTGGAAGAGAAAACTAACTTTTTTTTTCCAGAGAGGTAAAATAAAATCTGAAAATATCGTTTCGACGCATTCACAGGTGGGTCTGCAGGGTGAATTAACAAAACAAGAAGTCTGGAGAAATTTCAGGTTCAAAACCCATGATAGATGCTTTCAATATGTAACACAAAATTTACAAGTTACTGGAAACAAACAAACCTATAAGTCAAGAATTACAAACCTAATGAAAGTGACAATATTGTTTTAGCAAACATCCCAAAAAGCACTTCAAAAGATTCTACATTGAGATGTCCACCATCACTGTAGAAAGTTTAGTATATTTCTTTCAGCAAATGTCACATCATTGTAAGGCTAAAAGTATTAGAATAGGAGGCTGGAAAGATGGCTCAGTGCTTAAGAACACTGTTTTCTCTCACAGAAGACCCAGGTTTGAATCCCAGCACCCACATGGCAGCTAACAACTGTCTATAACTCCAATCCCATGGGATCCGACAGCCTCTTCTGACCTTTGCAGGAATTGCATGAGCCTTTTCTGACCTTTGCAGGCATTGCATGACATGGGTGCCCTTACTTACATGCAGGCAATACATGCATACACATAAAATAAAATAATAAATAAAAATTTTAAAAAGTATTAGAATAATGGTAATATTAATTTTTACCTAATTTACACATGCAAAATTGCATCTAAGCTACAAAGAAAATATTTTATTTTAAAAGCCCATAAGATACTTACAAAGGATGATTACATACATGGTTCAATTTTTCTTTCATGTTTTAGTAAACTGTGAATGAAAGAGGAAAATAATCACTCCCTAAAGAATAAAAGTGCAGCAACATAAATTATGAATACATACTTTATTATGAGCTTTAAATGATCAAGAACTATGTTTCAAAAAAAATCTTATATTAAGTGTTGCAGAGTTGATGCAGCGGAGAAAGTACTTGCCTGTCACACATGAGGACCAGAGTTTGGATCCCCAGTACCCACATAAATGCTGTATGCATAAGGTGATCTACCTGTAATTCCAGTGCTTGGAATGCAGGTGCAAGGGACCGCAAGAGCAAGTTGGCTAGTTAGATTTCCTATGTTGGTGAGCTCCAGGTTTAACTGAGAGTTCCTATCTCAATGATTAAGGTGGAGTATGATCAGGGAAGAATCCTAATGTCAGCTTGGGTCCTCTACATGCATGTAGGCACACATGTATGTTCACCAAAACACGTGCATCTATATAGATGCAAACATGAACACACATGTGTATACACACCACACACATAAAAGAGAAATAAAAAAATCTTAAATTTATTCATATTTAAAAAATTAAATGAGAACCACAATGAAATACACCGACACTATTTGTAGGATGCTAAGTTATAAACTTGTGATGGAGTATTTGGAAAATGACCAGAACCCACACAGAGGGACATCTGGGGATACAAACTTGACTCGATGAGCCTTAACATATATGACAGAATGCATGAGATTTGGTGGGAGGGATATGGGAAGGTAAAGATAGGGGAGGGGGTTTAAATATGATTAAGATGTATTGTGTGAAAAGCACAAAAATTCAACAAAAGTGCATATTTAAGAAAAAAATCAGACTATAGCAACTGGATTTCATTCTTCCCTAAAATCTGCACTATTAAGGATATTAAGAAAATGAGTTCTGGCTAGATGACTCAGGGGGTAAACACACTTGCCACTTCACCTGACCAGCAGTGTTCAATCCTCAGGACCCACATGGTAGAAGGAGAGATCCAATTCCTGCACCATACATGCCCATACACATAACACACATATACACACACAGATTCAAAAGTAAATGTAATAAAAACTTTAAAAAGTGGAAGGATGAAAGGAAAATCCCTGTGCTGAATAGCTTTGGTGTCAACTTGACACACCTGGGTTGAGGGAGCCTCAGTTGGGGAATTGCCTTCATTGGACTGCCCTGTAGCCATGTCCATGGGGCACCTGCTTGATGAGTGATGTGGGAGGGCCCAGCTCACTGTGCATGGTGCCACCCATGGGTAGGTGGGCCTGTGTTGTATAAGAAATCAGTCTGAGCAGGGGCCAGGGAATAAAGCCAGTAAGCAGCATTCTTCCATGGCCTGTGCTCCAGCTCCTGCCTCCAGGTTCCTGTCCTGAGTTCCTACCTTGGGCTCCCAGATGAACTGTGACCTGGGATATGTAAGACAAATAAACCTTTTCCTCCCCAAGTTGATATTGGTCAAAGTGTTTTGTCACAGCATTGGAGAAACAGATTGTGGCCTTTTACTAAAGTAACTGTATATTGGGGGGAAGGAAATAATCAGAAAGCAGACTATTGGATACTGGTTCTGAGTTGATGCTGATTCCAGGAGATCCTAAAAAACATTGTGGCCCTCCAGTTAAAGTAAGGGCTTATGGAGGTCAGGTGATAAATGGAGTTTTGGCTGGAGTCTAACTGACAGTAGTAGATCCAGTGGGTCCCCGAACTCATCCTGTGGTTATTTCCCCAGTACCAGAATGTATAATTGGGATAGATAAACTTAGGAATTGTCAGAATCCCCACATTGGTTCCCTGACCTGTGGAATAAGGGCTATTATGGTTGGAAAGGCCAAATGGAAACCACTGGAATTGCCTCTGCCAGGAAAAATAGTGAACCAGAAACAGTATTGCATCCCTGGAGGGATTGCAGAAATTAGTGCTACCATCAAGGATTTGAAAGATGCAGGGGTGGTAATTCCCACCACATCTCCCTTTAACTCTCCTATTTGGCCTGTGCAGAAGACAGATGGGTCATGGAGAATGACAGTTGACTATCGAAAACTTAATCAAGTAGTGACTCCAATTGCCGCTGCTGTACCAGATGTGGTTTTCTTACTCGAGCAGATTAATAAGTCTTCTGGTACCTGGTATGCAGCTATTTATTTGGCAAATGCTTTCTTCTCGATGCCAGTTCATAAGGACCACGAGAAGCAATTTGCTGGCTTTACTGTCCTGCCTCAAGGGTATATTAACTCTCCAGCATTGTGCCATAACTTGGTTCGAAGGGATCTTGTCTGACTCTTCCACAAAATATCACACTGGTCCACTATATTGATGATGTTATGCTGATTGGATCCAGTGAGCAGGAGGTAGCAGAAAGTCTGGACTTGTTGGTTAAGCTTATGCACATGAGAGGATAGGAAATTAATCCAACTAAAATTCAAGAGTGTTCTAATTCAGTGAAATTTCTAGGAGCTCAATGGTGTGGAGCATGCAGAGATATTCCTTCTAAGGTGAAGAATAAGTTGTTGCATTTGGCCCCTCCCTCCACCAAGAAAGAAGCACAATGCTTGGTGGGCCTGTTTGGATTCTGGAGGCAGCACATTCCTCATCTGGGTGTGTTACTAAGACCTATATATCAAGTGAATCAGAAGGCAACTACCTTTGAGTGGGGCCTGGAACAGGAAAGGGCCCTTCAACAGGTCCAGGCTGCTGTGCAAGCTGCTCTGCCCCTTGGGCCATATGATCCAGCAGACCCGATCATGCTTGAGGTATCAGTGGCAGATAAAGATGCTGTTTGGAGTCTCTTGCAGGCCCCCATAGGGGAATCACAGTGGAGGCCATTGGGATTTTGGAGTAAGGCTTTACCTTCATCTGAGGACAACTATTCTCCCTTTGAGAGACATCTCTTAGTCTGCTATTGGGCCTTAGTGGAAACTGAACGTTTGACAATGGGCCACCAAGTCACCATGAGACCAGAGCTTCCCATCATGAGCTGGGCGTTATCTGGTCTCCCCAAGCCATAAAGTAGGCCATGCACAGCAACAATCCATTATCAAATGGAAGCGGTATATACGTGATCAGGCTCGAGCAGGCCCAGAGGGCACAAGCAAGTTACATGACGAAGTTGCCCAAATGCCTATGGTTCCTACTCCTGTTACGATGCCTCCTGTTCTCAAGCATGCACCTATGGCTTCATGGGGTGTGCCCTATGATCGGTTGACTGAGGAAGAGAAGACTAGGGCTTGGTTTACAGATGGTTCTGCACGCTATGCAAGCACTACTCAGAAGTGGACAGCTGTGGCATTACAGCCAATTTCTGGAACAACCCTGAAGGACACTGGAGAAGGTAAGTCTTCACAGTGGGCAGAACTTTGGGCAGTGCACATGGTCATGTATTTTGCTTAGAAGGAGAAATGGCCAGAAGTGTGATTATATAACCGCACTGTACCAACCGCTGTAGCCAACGGTTTGGCTGGATGGTCAGGGACTTGGAAGGAGCATGATTGGAAAATTGGTGAGAAGGACATTTGGGGAAGAATTATGTGGATAGATCTCTCCAAATGGGCAAAGGATGTGAACATACTTGTGTCTCATGTAAATGCTCATCAAAAAGTGGCTTCAGCAGAAAATGTGTTCAATAATCCAGTAGATCGGGTGACATACTCTGTGGATTGTTAGCCTCTTTCTTCAGCTATCCCTGTCATTGCTCAATGGGCCCATGAACAAAGTGACCATGGTGGCAGAGATGGAGGTTATGCATGGGCTCGACAGCATGGACTCCCACTCACAAAAGCTGACCTGGCAACAGCTGCTCCTGAGTGCCAGATCTGCCAACAACAGAGACCAACACTGAGCCCCCGATATGGCACTGTTCCCTGTGGCGACCAGCCTGCAACCTGGTGGCAGGTTGACTACATTGGACCACTTCCATCTTGTTTGTCCTTACAGGAATAAACACTTATCCTGGTTATGGATTTGCCTTTCCTGCACTTAATGCTTCTGCCAAAACTACTATCCCACGACTTACAGAATGCCTTATTCACCGTCATGTTTTTCTGCACAGCATTGCTTCTGACTGAGGAACTCACTTCACAGCCAAAGAAGCGCAACAGTGGGCCCATGCTCATGGAATCCACTGGTCTTACCATGTTCACCACCATCCTGAAGACCTGGCTTGATAGAATGATGGAATGGTCTCTTAAAGACACATTTACAGCACCAATTAAGTGGCAATAGCCTGGAGGACTGGGGCAGGGTCCTCCAGAAGGCAGTGTATGCTTTAAATCAGCATCCAATGTACAGTACAGTTTCTCCTATAGCCAGGATTCACAGGTCCAGGAATCAAAGGGTGGAAGTGGAAATGATTCCACTCACTATCACCCCTGGTGACTCACTAGGAAAATTTTTGCTTCCTGTACCCTCAACTTTGCACTCTACTGGCTTGGATGTTTTGGTTCCAGAAGAGGGAGTGCTTCTGCCAGGAGAGACAACAAACATTCCATTGAACTGGAAGCTAAGACTTCCCCCTGGACACTTTGGGCTTCTGATGCCCTTAAGTCAGCAGGCTAAGAAAGGAATAACAGTATTAGGAGCGGTTATTGACCCAGACTACCAGGGGGAAATTGGACTCGTTCTCCACAATGGAGGTAATGAAGATTATATCTGGAAGGCAGGAGATTCCTTAGGACGACTTTTGGTGTTACCATGTCCTGTGATTAAGGTCAATGGGAAACTGCAACAACCCAATCCAGACAGGACAACAAATCACAAGCCCCAACAGGTAAATTCTTCAAAGGACAAATATACCCAATGACTATGTATTTTCTGTGTCTTTCTTCTGTAAACCTATGGCAAGGAGCATGCTGTTCTTTGCAGTACAACCACATTTGTGCCATTTACTATGTGATCCCACATTATGATGATACTTGAATAAAGACAGCCTGACTTTAAGTATCCATTTTTGTCTAGTGGTATCCAAACTGTTCTGAAGACCTGTTCCTTGAAGATTCTCTTAGAACAGTGCACCTGAACAAAGGATCACTCTCAGTTTTGCTGGAGCAGTATATCCAACTTGAAATAGGAAGGTAAAAATGAACTGTCTTAAGAAAAGACTATGTCCCTTCTGAGTATTGAACTAGGACACACACAACCACAAACAGACACCACACACACACACACACACACACACACACACACACACACACACAGAGTCAAGGGCAAAGAAGGATCATGAGAGATTGAGAGATTAAGGCCACATGCCCTAGGTCACAAAAGGAGAACATGAGTCAGTGAGATTCTCTACATTAAAAAACTAAGATCAACTATTTGGCTGCAAGATTCAATGAAAAAATTCTGTTCAAAGCATGTCAATATTGCAAAAGTCATTCCTGCACATTGTGTAAAATAGAATTTCTTAGGCTATGATGTGCCCTGAGAAACTCCACTTTACAAGCATCCTTTGACTTCATTTTGAAAGTGGAGGATGAGTCTGAACCTTTGTGAAAATAAAAACAGCATAATCTGTGCTACATTACCCATATGACACAGACTACTGCATAACTAAAATTAGAAAAGGTGGCACCCTGCAAATTTATCAAAGTAAACTGAGGCTGGAATATCAGATAAATGAGGCTGGAAAGATTATTAAATACACCAGATTCAGAAATGGGTATAGTTCTTTTACCTAGACTCATTGACCTGTCATCTAGTCATGCAGTGAGTGTGTCACAAAATCCCAGCCAGATAAATATTCACTGTCCTTGGGACTTCATGTCAGCTCTGCCCCTGCTATTGTTACAACTTAGTCCAAATGAAATCTGCCTGCTCATTTGTCTGGACCTGTTGTCCACCTCCATCTTGTCCCCTATTTCACTTCTACAGCCTGTACCCTTCCTGGCTCCTGAAGCACAAGTCTCACATGAAACTTGACTTTTTGGAGGCAGCAGCAGCAGCACCTGTAGTAAACCTCTAGCCGGTCTGTCATCTTATTCCCACAGAGATACTTTGGCATCTCTTTTACCTTCACTTCTGTCTCTCAGGCCTTTTTGAAACCTCTTGAACTCTGCTGGGGCCTTCTTAACATTTTGTAATCATTCTGCAACTTACACACACACACACATATATTTATATATATGTACAAATCTATAAGTAGATAAACATACTTACTGTGTGATGTATAATGTGTGGTCAAGGGTAAATATTAGTAATTGAAACAGAAATGAAAGAACCTGTGTATACCTCTGCCAGGGCAATCAAGGCAAACAAGACTACTTGGCAAGTCACTGCCAACACACCTGTACATTGCGGATTGTTGTTTCATAACTTCTGACAATGTGAAAAAATACAAACATTCATGTATGTTTCTGATAAAGTACACCGAGGACAGCTTAAAACTAATATATCCAAAAAAGTAAAAATGAACGATACTTCTATTTAATAACTAGCCTGTTATATAATGAAATCCATGTCCCTATTGTAAAGAATGAGATCAGAATCTGTTGATATGGCCAGGAATGGTAATGCATGCCTGGGATCCCAGAACTCCAAAGGCAAAGGCAGGAGCACTGCAATTTAAGGCCCACCTAGGCTATACAACGAGTTCGAGGTAAGTCTGAGACATATAGTGAGATCCTATTTTTGAAACAATGACATTATTTGGAAAAAGTATGAGAGCTGTGCCTATTGGCACAGGCCTATAATGCTAGCTATTCAGTAGGCTGAAGCAGGAGGATCTCAAGTTAAAGAGTTTCTAGGGTTATCAAGTGACTTCAAGGCCATCCTGAACTTTAGAAAGAACCTATTTTAAAATAGAAAACAATTTTAATGACTGGTAATATAGCTCAGCATATGTGAGGCCTTAGGTCTGAACTCCAATAGTGCATTTAAAAAAGCATAGGAGAAGAAATAAGTTATAAAGTAATATTTATATTATCATATTTATGTAAATATAATTTCTATTGAATATAATATAATTATGCTGTACCTGCTTTTAAAAAGATATAATTTAATTACTCCTGCTCTATATTTTGGGAATGATACCTAGTGGTTAGGATAACATGGGAGGAGGACTATTTAGGCAACCTATTTTATTCTTTGAGTTTTGAGTATTTTGCTTATATTAGTTTAAAGATAAAATCACTCTTTATATGTAAGTTAAATACAGTTTCCAGAAACCATTAAGAAATAATGTAATAATCAGAGGACAGAAAATAAGGCTTAGTTCTTACTGATAATTTCCCCTTATCATCAAGCTAAATGGTTTTGTTCTTCTTTTCTTAAAAATTTTATTCATTATTTTTATTTTATATGTATGAGTGTATTGTCTGCATATGTTTAAGTACAACCATGTCATACAATGCCTGCAGAGTTCAGAAGAGGCTGTCGGTTTCCCTGGAACTGGAGTTATGGACAATTGTCAGTTACCATGTAGGTGCTGGGAATTGGACCTGTGTCCTCTGCAAGAGCAGTCAATGCTGAGCTATCTCTCCAGTCCCATCAATTTATTTTTTTCAAATTTGGCATTTGTCACTCTTTGAAATATAAGACTTGTGTTGTATTGAAAAAAGATGGGCCAAAGAATATTCTTTGAACTGAACCAAATGTAAGAATGAGATTTATATTTAAACTGGTTTGGGATTTTTGACTTACAAAGAGCAGACTGTTTCTTTACAGAGACAAGATCAAGTTGGAAAAAGGAAGGATCAGAAACAAGGAAAAACAAAAAACAAAAACAAACCAAGCAACAAGGGCAAAAACTTCTCTGAGCTGGTATGTCATGATGAAAATAAAGGTGACAGATTCCACACAACAACTTTGAAAGCAACAAATGGAGAAAACAATACAAAATAAAATATTAAAAAAACAACAAAAAACTAGCCAACTACTAAAACTGTGTGGTCAGATCCCAGCCAGTGGGGAACAAGATTAATTCCAGATTTCCTTAGCAGTTCAATCTAAGACATGCATCTACACTACCTATTACATGACATAACATTCTGAACCAACAGCTCTTCTTTCTTTCTTTTCTCTCTTTCTCTCTTCTCTCTTTCTTTCTTCTCTCTCTTTCTTCTCTCTCTTTCTTCTCTATTTCTCTTTCTTCTCTCTTTCTCTCTTCTTTCTTCTCTTTCTTTCTTCTCACTTTTTCTCTCTTCTTTCCCTCCCTCCCTCCCTCCCTTCCTTCCTCCCTTCCTTCCTTCCTTCCTTCCTTCCTTTTCCCTTCCTTCCTTCCTCCCTTCCTTATCCCTTCTCTCCTAGAGACTGAGAGAGACCTTTATTTTTCCTCATTTTGATCTCAGACATATTTTAAATAGTTATCCTTTGTGGTTTGATGGAGAAATACTTAAAATTACAATGATGAATCAGTAAAGTCTCTGCTAATGCTTATGAATAAGAGAGGAGCAGGGGCATTCAACATTATTATAGTCAGACTAGAGGAAGGACAGCAACAAGGAATTTAAGTTTTCAATGTTTTCTATTTCTGTGGATGTGTTGATAGATTTCTTTAAGCCTGTATTTTGCCTGGAAGGCATGTCATTATTTTACTGGTACAAATGGGGAGCTATTTACCAGGCTTTCTCTACAGTTTCATTCCCAAGGTTAAACAAAAAGCAAAATGGGTGAGTTTCTTTGTACATATTTTCAAACAGCTGGTGATCCACAGTCAGGAACCATCAGGGACCAGTGGGGATGCTAGTGCCTAGCTGACTGTGAGCAGTTCTATTTTGTGTTACTTCCCTGGGGTGGGATGAAGGAAGAAATTTGACCTTTTTTTCTGGCAATGATAATGGCAAGAGGAGTCCCAGCTTATCATCAAAGTCAACTTAAGAGTAATGTATGCAAGTAATAACACTTTAATTTGTGGCTCTGGTGAACCCTGAAATAATGAACAAGGAAATGATACTGCTTAAGAGAAGAGCAAATCTGGGAAGCAGTTTTGACAGGTTGTCCCAAGTCCTCCTCACTGGCCCTTGCATTGCAGGTTTTATGTGTATATAATTGAAAGAGATCTGTTATAGGCTTTTCTATGCATATTTAACTCTTGAATCTTTCTAGTTAATATAGCAACTTATATATTATGTCTCGGGGACAGCAGCAGATAAGTGCTGAATACTGTGCCTTATTGATTCTTTGATCATAGGTCTGTGGGATTCTTGAACATGTAGCACTGCGCAACTAGAAATGAGTACTCAGGAAGAGAAAAGAGCTAACGGTCCATGTTATAAATTAAGAAAGTGAGATAAAATGAGTATATATAACTTGTCTAAATTCAGGATGTTTGTTGTCAGTCTGTGCTAGACTTGGGAATTGTGTGACTTACTGGTGCTCTGGTAGGAAATTGACAAATAAAAGTCCTTTATTTCTTTCCCATTGCAGATTAGTTTCTCCCTTCAAAGCAGAATTATCTAAGAACAGAATGACACTCCTCACTAACTTAGAGCAACCATCACATATTGCTGTCTGGTGCCATGTGCTGCATTGAGGAGCTGACACACATTTAGCCTTTGAAGAAAGGGCATGAAATTGCCTCAGTGTGCCCTGATATCCGTTTAAATCTGGCAAACATACTGTGATGCTTTGTTAGCAATTATAAATTCACAGCGGTGGCTGATAAGGATGGAGTCATACATGGGATGTCAGGAAAAATGAGGATCACTTGCTGGCAACTAGCTGTTCAGATGCCCAAAATGAAACAGTTTAACTTTCACCACTGTATGAGTGCTTCTGCTGAGAAACTAGCTGTTGGCTTCAACATCCCCTGCTAGCTTCACCTCTGTTATCTTGAAGCAAGCAGATTTAGTTTCCAAAGCAGAATGGTGACATCAGGAAAGGGGTGTTTCTCTAGAGATAGAAAAAAGGACCACTTCCTTCTAAGACTGTAACAATTTTTTTAGTTTATTTATTATTTTTATTTTATGTATATGTGTGTATTGCCTGCATATAGGTTAAGTACACCCATGTCGTGCAAACAAATTCCTTGGTTGCATCTCAACTGGGCATTGGCAAGTGAGTTTAGCAGATGAGGCAATGTAGTGCACTTTATACAGATCTCCCCATTGTGTTGTAATGCCCAACTTTATATATAAATATTATTTTTATTGAAAAGGTTAAGAAACAAAAACCTTTTTGAACATTTTTTTATCTGTTATTTCCTAACACTACTTTCAATCAACTTTCTAGTTTTCATTAGCACCCAGAGAGCATGCTTCCAGAATCCTGCCACAGAAATAACACGTCATGAAAAATCACATCTACTTCTGTTTGGCCCTCAACCCTGTCCCTTCCTTTAATTTCCTATTTCAAGAGTCCTTCCCTTTCCAATTCTCTCTCAAAATTTTTACCATATTTCTTCCTCAAGAATTTACAGTTCATAGTAATAATTACCAAATGAATAATATATGGAGTAAAATATGATTAACTCAAATGCCAGTCTTACTTTTATTGCAAACCAGCAATTGAAATTATATTAGAAAATGCCATTTTCTTGTTTCCCAATATGAAGAAAGTGCATCTTTATTTGGAACTCTAATGACAAAAATGAGAGTTAGCTATCTTATTATCTAATTCTGAGAATACATGAAAATTAAATTAGGCATTTTCTCAGTAGAGTGAAATTGTGTTTCAAATTATACACCTGCAGGACTAGAGTTGGTCCTTGAAATTATGTATAAACATTCTTCTTTAGAATTTTTAGTAATCTTGATGGCAATCTGTGATGATGAATGGGAGCTGCTAGTGAACTGAAAAGCAGGATGAGCTCATTAATCAATTCAATACGGTATCTGTCACAGGTAACTTTAGAGTTATCTATTTCATTCTCATATCTGGAAAGGCTTAGATGCCAGATAACTATTGATAATATGTCAGGATAAAAAAAATCTGAAATTGATGTATACCTACTTTGACATAATGTACCTGAATTACAAGAGAAGAGCAATATTTGATATTGCACTAACTCTCCTAGGTACCATAGCAGATCAACCTTCTTCAGGAAATTAGAGATAAGATTTGAAATAAATAAAATAATAATAGCTTTATTTTTCAACTGAATGTATGAATCATAGTATAAGCATGAAACTCCTATCCTGAGAAGTCCCAAATCAGAGTGTTAGGCCTAGATGTCACTCCTAAGCCTCTATCTTAAGGTCTCAGCTCCCATCAGAATTCTGTCCTCACAGTCTAAGGATGTCAAAATTAGGAGTTCAACCTTGTTTCTACTTTTTCACTCACTTTTCATGTATTAGCTGTGAACAACTCTGTAGGCCCACCTCCAAGGTACAGCTGTATCTTATTATTGTTTTAAGTGTCCACTTGGTTGTGATTTTTCACTATGCCAACAAAGTAAAGATAACTATACGTTTACTTAAAAAAACTCTTTTTTAAATGTGCTTCTTCCCACCTCTACTGACTCCATAAGTATTGTTCTCTAACAGAAGGCTCACACAGAAGCATTTGGCATAGGAAAAGCTTTCTTTATTGTTATACTTGATTATAAAGGATCCAGCATGTGAAGAGAGAAAATTCTAAGGGATCTGACTTTTTAAGCAAAAAGCAAACATGTACAGCTTTTGTGACAGCAACTGGGTAGTCAGGGTCCAGGTTTCTTGGTATTGAGGCAGGAAAAAAAATGTGATTTTCGTTATGTCTGTAGAAACTCCATGTGTATGTAAATTCGTGAGCTCATGTGTAAGTATGAGTGTGTGTGCGTGCATGTGTGTGTGGGTGTGTATGTGTGCATCTTTGCAAATGGAGGCTCAAGGTTGAAGTTGGGTGTCCTCTTCAGCTTCATTTTGGCTTATTTTTTGAAACAAGGTTGCTCAGTGGACCTGGAGCTCAGTAATTTGACTAGACTGGTTGGGCAGTGAGTTCCAGGGATCTGCCTGTTTCCTCTCACGCTGGGATTATAGCTGGCTTTTTCCGTTAGGTCCTCATGCTTGCATGACAAACACTTTATCCACTGAACCATAGCCCCAAAATTTCTTTTTTTTAACTTAGAAAAAAATTACTGAGAATTTCATACATGCATATAAGGTGTTTTGATCAAATCAACACCCACTCCCTCCCCTCCAACTCCTCCCATATCTCCCCATCACTTTTTCCTTACAACTTCGTGTACTCTTTCTTTTTCTTTCTTTTTTTATGGGGCTTTTTGCTACTCTAACATTCCCCCCTCTGAAAAGGTAACCATAAATATTTAAGGTATTAGATAAGAGCTCCCAAATACTTTTGACATTTTTGGCCTTTGAAACAGAGTATGTTTCTAAGAGGCCTAAAGACATTTTGACTTTTAGCTAAGAAACTGGTTGCTTTTCTTTGGGGTCTTTTTACCCTAACTGCCTAGCCAATTCCGACCTCCTATTCTTATCACACTATCCTCTGAAGAGGTTACCCAAATTGCCAATGGGAAATCAGGACGCAGACTGCTCTGGCTTCTTCCATGCTGAACAGGGATGCAGGGTGAGGCAATTGGAGTACCCCCTTCAGTGGCTCTATATTAAAAGACTCCCAAATTTCATAATTCTTAACTGTAGGGAGAAAACAAAGCCCTTGACTGGTGCCTAGGAGATATGAAGAAGTAAAGGCAAGAGTACTTAACATTACAAGTTCTAGACAGGGAACCAGAAAAGGTCAGAACAGGGCAAATTTCAAACGTTCATATCAGAGTCCATTGGGATTTCTTGACGAGAGCTTCCAGAGCATCCCTCTTTTGGATTCCTCCTGATTTTTCTTTTGTCTTCCAAGGCTGGACGTGAGAGTGATGGACTCAGGATTTGTTTTCAGGCACTTTGATAGCTGTTGGGAATGGCTAGAATTAGTGTCAGTTCCCTTGCAAAGGCTTCTAGATAGGGAGAAAACAAATTTAGCCATCATTTTAGAACAATAGTGGGTTGTCTCCCTTAGCTACAGGTGGGCACTACAGTATTGCAGACCAAGATTTGAAATCTTACATCTGAGCAACACTTTCTGATTAGAAACAAAATCATCAATGAGGAATAATTGTCTAAATATCTTTTTATATGGACTTAAGCCTAATGTCTGGGAAGTGTAATCCCTTGAACCGTTAAAGAAATATACTGATCACTTTAATCTTTGCTTATACTTTCCTTTTGGTTGTTTAAGACCATACAGCTGTCCCAAATAAACCAATTTATTTGTACTCTTAAGGTCGTTTGAGGATCTGTTCCTCAGGGGTCACATGGGCTTGAGAAGAGCCACTAGCTCCTTTTTTAACCAGTTCCATCTATGTGAAGATAAGTCAAAGGTCCTGCAGAGCCACTAGCTCCTTTTTTTACCAGTTCCATCTATGTGAAGATAAGTCAAAGGTCCTGCCTGATCATGGCTGGCTTTGCTTGGAAGCACTGAGGAAATGTTTCCTCTGTGTTGACCCTCCTCTTTGTAGACTGGACACTGGTGCAAGTCCATCTTGTGGGGTCTCCATGGCCTCCCTGAACAAGTGGACGGGTGACTCACCACAGTTACAGGACATTTTGAGAGATGCTCCATAGTCCCCTGGAACTTAGTCGACCTTGGAGGGCAAGGAGCAAAAACTGTCCTTTAATTCCCTCTGACCACATTAGTATAGGCCTCAAAGTATGGCTGTTAAACATTCAAGAAGGTTAATTCCACCAGTCTGGTACTTTTAATTACCATGTGCTATGTAGATAAAGCTCAGACAAAAACCAAATGTTCTCAGGTAAACCTTGACTAGACATACATTTTGTCCCTTGAATTAGTTAACTAAACTGTGACTTTAGAAATTTTAAGATTATGTGTATATTATTTTTGTCTCATCCTTTATATATCATAACACACCTACCCAGATCTTCATCATTTGCTTCGACTTTCTCATTTTTTTAATCTATTTTAGAAAATATCTCCATTCCCATATCCTTTAAAGATTTTTTACATTCTCATTTTCTTTTTTAATAATTATGAGACATAACATTAGCAAATGAATTTTCTATTTGTTGTGAGAATTCTTTTCTTGGGGACACTAAGCAATGTTTATCCCCTTCTAAGGTTCTAGTGTCAAACCAATGTTTAATTAAAGTTTTCCTGGGGAACTAATGCATTTACTGAGCTTATTTACAGAGATGGCTGAGGGGTCGCTGAGGTATATGAGTGACCTGAGGAAAGCCTTTACCCAGCATGGATCAAGCCTTCTCTTCCTAGCCTTCCCCAGATTACATACTTTAGTTATCTATAACTCAAGGAGATCATGTGTGATTAGGGCCAAATTACATACAGTTGGATAGCACCCAAAATTATTATCAGGCCTTTTCATGTGATTCATATGCCATTACAATTTTAAGTCTCTACCTAGGGATGATTTTCACTGTCAATAGAGTGAAAGTAACTTTAAGTCTTTTTAGTGAGTAATTTAAACACAGTTTTCTCTTATAACCAAGAATCTGCTCCTTATCAGCTGGGATTGTACTTTATTGGGTTTTGAAACAGAACAGTCGACAGATTATTGCCCTGCCTCAGTGGGTTTGATTTTCATGATACATGTTTCAATGTACTTCTGAATTAGTTAATTTTTTGTTTTGCATTATTTTCTGGTTTTTTTTGTTTTGCTTTGGTTTCTTACATTGCTGTACAGTCTGTGAAGACTGGGCTGGTTTCTCTACTTAGATTCTTCTGGTGTGTTAACTGTATAAACTTCAAGGCTGGCTTACATTTTTTCCTCTTTTTTCCCCTTCACTTTCTGTTTTCCAAAGCGTGCCCTAAATAATATCTTAAAAATTAAAGCAAACCATGCCAGTCCTATTGAAATAGAAAAGAAAAAAAAAACATTCTTATGTTTTCTTTATTTAGGGTGACTATCAAAATCTTTAGAGCCTCAAGTTCCACACACATATAGGTCCCTGCTAAGCACTTAGATCTCAAATTATATCAGTCTCTCCCTTGCTTGTTATGTTTCAAAATTATTGGAATTGCTTTGAATCTTGATGTTGGCAAGCTTGTTCTCTCCTGAGATTTTTTTAAAAAAACATTCTTATGTTTTCTTTATTTAGGGTGACTATCAAAATCTTTAGAGCCTCAAGTTCCACACACATATAGGTCCCTGCTAAGCACTTAGATCTCAAATTATATCAGTCTCTCCCTTGCTTGTTATGTTTCAAAATTATTGGAATTGCTTTGAATCTTGATGTTGGCAAGCTTGTTCTCTCCTGAGATTTTTTTAATTTTCTTAAAAAATATCTTTATTATTTTATGTATTGAATGTATTGCCTGCATGTAAGTGCACTTGTGTTGTTCAGTGCCAGAAGAGGAGAGCATAAGGCATCAGATTCCCTGGAACTGGAGTTACAACTGGAGTTGTTAGCCACCATGTGGGTGCTGGGATTCAAACGTGAGTCTTCTGCAAGACCAGCCAGTGCTCTTAACCACTGAGCCATCTCTCCGGCCCCTCCCTTGAATCTATAGAAACTATTCTCTCGTCTTAGCATGTATTTCCGCTTGACTTTGACATGGTTTCTCATGATTCATACCTTTCTTCTTCATTAAATGCCAATTTCTGCATCCAGTTCCCTTTTCAGAATCTCAAAGTATGGCAGCCCACCAAGGTGATCTCAATCTCATTGTACTATTTCAATTCCTTATCTTGCATTTAGCACTCTGTTATTTTATTAAATGCTGTAAGGTCTTGTTATGTGTCTTTTGAAGAAGCTTTCAAGTTTCTTGCTTTGGCTTTCTATGTGGTGAGATGTGCCACCAAAATTTGCTAAGTATCTCTTTTCGTTCTATTGACTATCTTCCTCTACTAGAATATGAGCTCCATTAGAGTCCAAAATGTATCTATTTTGTTTCTTCTTTCATCCTCAAGGTAGATAATATGGATCGATACCTATGTGTGTTGTAGAAATACTTGCAAAATTAGCTAATGAGTTATGTATTTTCAGCTTCAGAAATACAATCCTGGTAAGTGTAAGTTAGGCTGGAAATAATTTTAAAATAATAAAAATGTTAAATCAACACATTAATATGCTGCTTTAGAAATTATTTTTTGTGTCTCTATGTTTTGGTTTGTTACAATTGAAAGTTTGCCTTATGCTTTTAGTTTGTATAAAGTTTAAAATAACAATAAATGCATCCATGTAATAGAATGTAAAGCTTACTAAATTCCATGTGATTCACTTAGGTGCTTTACATGCAATTATCTTTTTATAGATGCAAAAACTAAGCACAGAAAAATTAAAACTGTTTAAAAATTTCCTGAGTTGTGAATAGCAGATTTGGAAATAAAATGTAGTTATCCTGAGAATTGAGTTTGTGTTTGCAACTTTTAGTATTTATTTTTACTCATTTATTTATGTAATTTGTCTGTTTGTTTAGTCAGGATTTCACTCCATAGCCCAGGCAAGTCTCAAACTCATGATTCTCCTGCCTTAGCTTCCCAAATGCTGGGATTATAGTCATGTGTCATTACTCTGGGCTGGTGCTTGTAAACCACTTTGTCTTTTCATTTTGAAATGTAAGTTAAACCATCCTACTAGCAGTCAACAACCATTTGTTGACAGCTTCTTGTATTAAAAGAAAAGAATTAAATACTCTAGATTGAATGATAAATATTGCAATTAGTATTCCTTGGGAAGCTTTTATCATTGATGGACTACAGAGAAAAGTTTGTAATCAGTGAAATTCCATTTCTAATAAACACAAAAATGTTTGATGAGTAGATGTTTATACAGATATTAAATGAACACAAAGCAGCATGTATAAATGGCACTTACCTGATAATGTGGATGAGAATTTATCATTACTAAGATTTTTTAAATGCTCAAGAAGAGCTTATTGAGCATTTAAGCTAAATTCAGGAGACTCCATAAGAGTTACTAGGAGAATATGTACAATTCATGCAGAGATGCCGCAACAGTATCTACAATCAAAGTTTAACTTGTTATACATTTTGTATTAAGGCATACATTAAAGGATAAATGTTTTCAATGTGAGATGATCATATTGTGATGACTGTCAGGAACACAAAATCTCATGTAAATTATCTCCTAATTCCTATATTAAGTGGCTTTCTTGTTCTTCTGTAGACAAAGTCAGAAATAGAAAATGAGAAACTAGTAAGTAAATTATCTCCTAATTCCTATATTAAGTGGCTTTCTTGTTCTTCTGTAGACAAAGTCAGAGATAGAAAATGAGAAACTAGTAAAAAGGACAATTGAAAACTCGTATAAGCAATTTTAAACATTTAGCTAACATTTCATTAGAAAATATTGTTAAATAGAAATAATATTGCTTTTTTAACAGAGTTACCTATGGAAATCACTTTTATGCCTAAGTGTAATCAATAGTGACACTTTATATATTATGAGAATTTCAATTGAGATGGTTTCAGTAATTTTTCCATCAAACAACCTGAAACTGTTACTTTAAAAGTGTAATAACAAATTTGGAAACAATAAATAAGAAAATAATCATCGTAGGCTACCATTTACTTTAAAAAAGTTTAGTTTGTGATATCTGTGGATTGTTACATTGTTTAAATCTTTGAGTCAATGTAGTTCCAACCACCCTATACCCTCTTTGTGTGCTTCTGTGTGTATATATGTGTATAGGCACAAGTGTTTTCTTTGCCTCCTGATGAATGCTTTTTGAATAAAAAGAGGTGGATAATTATAAATACTTTTACTACTATAGAGGAACACTTAACATTAATCAAATAAAAGAAAAAGAGGATATCGGAATAAGTACTATTCATCAGATTTCAGTAAATTTTTAGATTGTTAGAATCTAGTGTAACAAAAACATTTGAAAAGGTTAATTTTCTTTTTTAATACATTAATATATGATTGAAGAACAAAATGTAACAGTTCATCTTTTTGATACTCATTGGTTCATTTATTTTCAAGAGATGTGGATCTAACTCATGATTAATTGTGCAACTTTTCAGCAGCTATGCTTATTGCTAAGGAACATTCCATCAGTCACTTGAAAAAAAATTTAAAGACATTTATCAATGTTCCCATTTGGTGTGTAGAGAAACAATAAAGTAGATATTGACTTCTCTTGAGGAATGGATCATGATTTATTGATTCAGAGGGAGAAACAATATTTACCTTTAGTGAAGATAATTCTTGATGGTCAATGAAATGTAAAGACTGTATATTACATCCAATCAGAAACATCTTAAAATGTGCTAAAGGGTGATACTACTTAAATAGTATTTTTTACTATTTAGATTAAAAGTGTTTGTGCATTTCAAGATGCCTTGTAATTCATAGAATATTAAAAGCAGAAAATTTGCAAGAATTTCCCTTCAAACAAAAAAGAAATAATTTATCTTTGCAAGTATTATCATTTGGAGGACACTGACTAAAATTTACAGAGAAGAACTGTAAGGATCCCCTGTAAGACCACAACTATTGCAAAAAATCTCAATAAACAGAATCAAACCAGTAAAAATGGGAAAAGCTATTAGTGTTCTCGTTGAATTTTTGATTATTGTTTTCCTATGAAATGATTGTATAGATTTATGTTTTTCTTTGTTACTTTACTTAGTTCTTGTGACAGGGCCACTCCATAGCCTAAGCTGGTCTACAACTCACTATGTAGCCTAGGTTAGTCATGAAATTGCTGTGTAGCTCAGCTTCTGGAGAGCTGTGATTATAGACTTGATTTACCATGCATATATTATTATTCTTTCTAAATATACATTATTTTAAGTTTCAAAGTATATTTTTAATTGAATTTTTGTGTGCTTCATATATCTTAAAACATCTTAATCATCTTTATACCCCATCCCTCTTGTACCCCACCCCCCCATGTCCCTGCACTGGTTTTCACGCATTCTGTCATATGTGTTAAGGCCTATCGAGTCAAGTTTGTGTACCCAGATATCCCTCAGTGCAAGTTCATCCACTGGAGTCTTGTCAGCCTATCTAGGGTCTTTCCCTAAAAAAAAATGATCAATTCTCTCTCATCCAACAAATATACATTCTTAATTTCTACAAAGCTATTATTTATCCCTATACATTGACATGTGATTTGCTATACTTCATATATGAGTGAACATCTCTATTCCATTGGGGAGATGTTGTTCCTGATGCTTAGTTTGGCCAGTGCATGTGACATACGTATGTAAATCCCACCCCATCCTGAAGAGCCTTTGCACTTTTCTACCAACTATCATGTTTACTACTTGCGGTTACATGGGATCTTCTCCCTCAGTGTTGATTCAGGGTCTGTGATGACTATGCTGGTATACATTAATAAAGCATTGTCATAATTGTGAGATGAGATTTTACCCTACCTCTAAGACAACAAGTTAATCTGCCACAGCTTTATCTGCATATACTGACAGGAAACTCATCTCCGTTAGTTAAAGATGGAGGATATTGATTACAAATGTCAGAATATTGCCTTTAGTTCCTTAAATCTCATTAGTTCCTTAAATTACTGTAAGGTGATGCAGTAATGACCAAATGGTAGCTGTGGAAGGTACATTACAGGACGAACACCTTTAATTTTGGACACTTTCATCCAGTATATGGGTATATCTAAGTTTGTTCCTAGTTACCTTGTATTTATTCTGAATTTAAAAAAAAATTGTTTTGTGGGAAAAGATTCTTCTATCATGCACAGGAAGACACTTTCCAATATTCAAGATTGGTTCCCTTGATGCAGAAGAGGATACTTTTCAGTATTCAAAATTGGTTCCCTTGGTACAGAGTAAGACGCTTTCCAACATTCAAAATCTGTTCCTTTGATACAGAGGAAGACACCTCCAGTATTCAAGATCGGTTCCTTTGATACAGAGGAAGACACGCTCCAGTACCAGTATTCAAAATTGGTTCCCTTGGTACAGAGTAAGATGCTTTCCAACATTCAAGATCGGTTCCTTTGATACAGAGGAAGACACGCTCCAGTATTCAAGATAGGTTCCTTTGATACAGAGGAAGACACGCTCCAGTATTCAAGATCGGTTGCATTGCAAACATTTTGAAAAGCTTGTCAGACTCATAGGTATGTATGCATGTGTGCACATGTCTCTACGTGAACATTTCAAATATATTTATTTATATCTATATATCCTACATTAACAAACTTATTTTTCACGAAGTTAAGATCCTCCTGTTAATTTTGCTAATGAGTATTCTACTTTTCTGTCACGAAACCAGTAAGAAGTCATAGTCTTGTTCTCTTGGAAGTAGGATAGGATAGAATCCCATCACTCCTGCATGTGTTCTTAATGAATCGCTTAACATATCATGTCCAAATCATATACCAACATTACTACTGCCCTACTATTGAATATGTAGGTTGTTTGGAAATAGTTGATAATGTATGATATATAGTAATCTATATTATATGAGGTATGTTTTACATTCTACTGACCTTAGAGTTTTGATTTAAGCATGGATAGATGCCCGACAAATTAATTTTGACAAATTAATATTTTATAGCATTTTCATAATCTATCCAAAAAGTTTATTTACCATAAGCATGTAAGTAATCAAAGAAAAATGTTGGCTATTACAAGCAACCAAAAATTGCTGGATTTCTAATTAAACTTTACTGTTTTGCACATGCTTTTTGAATCAATGACCATTATTGTGTTGTTCTTCTAATTTGAGTTTATATAGCTATAAATCAGTGAAATATAAGTTCCATATATGTGATATCATGACTGAGGAAGGACCAAGATTTCTGGGGGTAGAAGATGAGTGGTAGAAATGATAAAGCCTGGTTTGTAGTTTGAGACATAGTCTTACTCAGGTATCTAGAGACACAGAGTATATATCGAGAGTATAGCACACAGACATACACACAGTATATAGAATATATATTGTATATAATATATCAGCAATTATATCGAACCTGGGTAAGGACAGTCTGATGAAATTGGAACTTTGAATCAATAGTTTTTAGTAGGAATATTCCCAAAATTTGAATAATACGTATTTATACTATGAAGATACGTGATACTTACCTGAAATTTAGCTTTAACTACGCATCTATTACTTTTGCTTCAGACATATAAAAATACTAATTCTAAAATATTCCTTAAATGTCCCAAAGATAGATGATTTCAGGAGATCATACAAGTGGTATTTTTCAAGTCAACAAAATACAATTACTTATTTTCTAAATGTTGATTTATTTACTCTTGCTTTTGAGATTTAACAAGCCAGTCAATGTGACTGGAGGTTTAGCACATTTTTATCTTTCTAAAAGTCCAGAATTTTCTTCAATGTTTCTTTTTCTATTGTTTTCCTGTGTTCTTTCTCATTGTTTATGTCTTTTCATGATTTCTTTTCTTCTATTTACTGCTTATATCTTTTTTTTATATTATTTTTTTGGTCTTTTTGAGACGGTCTCCCCTGTAGCCCCAGCTGTCCTGGAACTCACTATGTAGACCAGGGACCAGGCTGGCCTCGAACTCACAAAGAACTGCCTGCCTCTGCCTCCCAAGTGCTGGATTAAAGATGTGCGCCGCCAGGCTTGGCCTGTTTGTTGTTTCCAAATTTGGTCTAAGCTATTTATGTGGCTTTACTAATTAATTAATTAATTTTGGACTTTTTTTTGACACCTCTGCTTTTCCCTTCCAAGGGCAGAGATTCGAGGCAAGTGCCATCATTATAGTGGTCTTCTAAGGTATCTTTGATGCTTTATTTGAACCAGGGATTATTAAAACAATTTTTAGATTCCAGATTCTACAAATTTTTATGAAATTTTTCTATTACTGATTTCTATTTTGACTTCATTTGGGGTCAAATACAATATTTTTATTATTTGAATCCTTTTAATTTTATTGAGATTATTTTATTGCCAAATATCTTGAAAAACATTCCATGTGGAGTTGAAAAACAATGCTTCTTTTCAGGACTTATTTTAGAAATTCTAAGTTTCCAACTAGATCGAGTTGGTTGATTGAACATGTTGCCATGCTCTTCGTCCTCACTGACTTTCTGTTTTCTCGTCTCATTGACAATTTCATGATTTAAAAACAATCTCTGGTCTGCATTTGTGTTTGTCTTTTTCTTCTTGAACTTCTCTCAGTTTTGGTTGTGTTTATTTTAAAGTTGGCTAACAGGAATTGCTACGTTCTTTTGATGAACAGACATCTTTAGAATTATGAAATGACCCTCTGTATCTCTGTTGAAGTGCTTTTCTCTGATTTAATCTCGGCCATCAGTGGTGCTCCCTCATCTCACCTACTCTTTCTGAATTTTAGTTTTGTGACCTCTCAGGGCATTCCTCCCTAACTCATGACAGAAGTAAGACTTGTCTGGTTATTTGGGCTCTACTACATAGCACTGGCTTTTCTTCTGAAGGACTGGAGCGCTGACATTTCAGCCTCCTTTCTCTCAGGATTAGCTGATGTCAAGTGTCTCAAAAAAGATCATTGCTTCATGTAGTTTAGTTATTTTGTGTGGAAGAAGGTTGTGTTGGTCGGTTTTAAAAACCAACTTTCCACAAAGTAGAATCACTTGAGTAGAGGGCCTCAGTTGTCTTAATTGTCTTAATTGACTTAATGGACATATGAAGACCTACCTGAAATGTGGGAGCATCTTCTGTCTGGCAGCAGCCCTGATACACAGGGGCAAGGTGGAAGGAAGGTAACCTCTTTTTCTCACTAGGCCTTCTCTCTTGCCACTGAGTTAGTTTATCCTGTTGCTGCTGCTGGTTCTGCTAAACATGTGCTCCACTGTGCATGGGTGTTAGGTTGTGGTCTTCTGGGAATTGACTGATTAAAAGTTTCATATCTATTGATATAAAGATGGTCACAGTTATAATGGTCTTTGTAATGCCAGTGAAACATGAAATGATACCAACGTTTTTCATTATAGTTTTAATTATTGTTCTTTCTTTCTTTCAGAATTTTTTACAGGTGTATCAGTTTTAACTATTTTCTTCAAAGAACCACTTTTGGTTTAGTTCATTTAATTAAATGTTCAAAATATGATTCATAACATTTACTTCTGGACTACACACACCCATGTGTGCGCCCTAATGAACATGAACCAGCATTCTAAAACACACATATACTACACAAATGAAAAAAAAAAGAAAGAAAAGGTGATGTTTAGGTGAATTGTTAGTAATAATGAATTTAAAAGGCTATCACCCATGTACCCATGTACAAGTTGGTTTTATAAAAATGAATTGAATAGTATTCAATGGAAAAACAAGAGTTTAAAAAACTGGAATTACAATAACAATAAATATATGAGACTTGTGAATCTGACATAAGGTGTAAATATTCTCTTTTCAGAAAACCACCAAATTTTCCCTAAAGAAATTAAACAAGCACTGGATAGTTATATATAAATGCTAAATGTTAAAAGGTATATTTAGCACTCTACTAAATTCAGTTTTATCTTAAGAATCAATAAAATCTATGGAATTTTCAAAATCTCCAACAGTTTTTCTTGGATCTTAAAAAAAAAACTCCCTATTTTATTGATTCTTTGAGAATTTCAAACAAGGTATTTTGATCATATTCAGACTCCTCCCCCTCTCCATTCCCACCTTAATAATCCCTTGAATTTATGTCATCTTTTATGAGGTTTTAACGGCTTATCCAGTCTTGTTTGTGTACTACCAGCATCAGACCCTTAAAGAAAACTCACCCTTCCTCTCCCAGCAGCTATCAATTGCCAATAGTTCCCCAGGTAGAGGTAGGGCTTCTCGCCCATCTTTCTTATCCATGTTGGATTTTTTTCTGGCTTGGGCTTGGGCAGGTCTTGTGCATGCTATCACACACATTATGGGTTCATATATGCAACTACCCTGTGGCATCCAGACAACATGGTTTCCTTGTATTTATCTGCCACCTCTTTCTCTTACAATCTTTCTGCGGAAAGATTTTTTTCTAGAATGATTCCTGTTTGGAGGAGAAGGTGTGATATAGGTTGACCGCTTGCTGCTGAGAAGTCGGAAGTCTTTTATCTCTGTTTGTTGACCAGTTACTGGTCTCTCTGTTAATCACCATTTGCTGCAAAACGAAGCTTCTCTGGTGAAAGTTGAGATATGTGCTAATCTATGGGTATGGCAAGTCATTCATTAGGAACAATTTTAATACTATGTCTGTTTAGCAGAATCATAATAGTAACTTCTTCCCTAAGACCTGTGACATGTCTATTCACAGGATCTTGGCCCTCATATCAGTGCCAGGTCTGGGCCCCATAATGCCTGCCTTAAATTTCATCAGAAAGTTGTTACTTAGTCCTATAATATTTCATGCCACTGTTGCACCAGTAGGCATTTCCTGCCAGGAAAGTCATTATTGTGACTCACACAGTTTACAGCTGGGTAAGGTTGATGATTACTTTTATCTTTGGGTAGCATACATAGCAGCACCTTCCAGCACCATGAAAACTAACCAATAGAGACGAGGCTCCAGTACCAGCTTGATTTCTCCATGTTTGTTCTACAATATATGTAATGTCTTCTGAGGCTCCAAGGTCAGTACCAGCTTGATTTCTCCATGTTTGTTCTACAATATATGTAATGTCTTCAGCAATAAAGTCTTACCATCAAGTCCTGGCACATAACCAAAGCAATGTCAATAGCCAGTATGTCTGAAGGTCTTTGGGACCCCTCAACATCAACAACTCCTGAAGGAGAGTCTATTCTTGGCACTAGGCTTTTTATTTGCTGGTCTGTGGTGTCCTCTAGGGGCATTGTCCCTCCATTAAAACTTTTTATAATGTATATGTATGTATTTTAAGAAGCTCCTTTAATATAATAGTAGATTCTCATACGACTATTTCAAGACACCTTTGGTGTTAGTTATCTCTCCCCATAACCCTTCCTCTTCTCTGCCTCCCTCTTCCACCCCATTTAACACTGTTTATACCACTATTTCCTTTTGAAAAGGACATTCTGAAAGTATGTGGTATGTTTGATGGGGATCAGCAGCCAAAGACATTTCAAAGAATAAAGATAAGTAGGAATGTGTTTCCTAAGAGGAAAAGTACTTGTTCTAAACCCCAGCAAATGGGAAAATAAGAACACTTGAGAGAGAACATGTCATGTTTGTCTTTCTGAGCCCCTGTTACCTCTCTTTTTCTTCTTCCATCTGTTTTCCTGCAGATACTGTAATTTCATTTGGCTTTACAGCTGAGTAAAATTTCATTGTGGGGGCTAGAAAGATGATTTGGTCATCTAAACCTTTTTCTTTCAGAGAACTCCTGTTCAGTTCCTAGAACCATGTCTGGTAGTTCACAGCTGCCTGTAACTCCAGCTCTAGAAGACTCAACACGGCCTCTGGCCTCCTTGGGCACTAATTAACATCTGACATACATTCACCTAATAAATATAAAAATAAATATAAAAGTTTTAAATAATTCCATTTTGTATGTGCATCACATTTTCATTATTCATGCATGTATTGATGAACATCTAGACTCATTCCTTTCTTTGCTATTTTGAAGAGAACAGCATAAACACTGATGTAAAATTATCTCTGTGGTAAAAGATCGAGTACTTTAGTTATGTGCCCAGGAGTAGAACACCTGGGTTATATAGAAGTTCTCTTTAAAGTTCTTTGTGAGGGGCTGGAGAGATGGCTGAGTTTAAGAACATTGGCTTCTTGCAGAAGACCCACATGGCAGCTAACAACTGTAAGTAACTACAGTACCAGGGGATCTGACAGCCTCTTCTGTCACTTACCTACATGCCGGCAATACACACATACACAAAAAAATAAAAATTAAATACACACATACACAAAAAAATAAAAATTAAAATGAAATATTCTTTTTAAAAAGAGAGAGTTCTTTGAGAAAACTCCATTCTAATCTACTCTCTGTACCAGTTTATACTTCCACCAAAAGCAAAGAATTCCACCTTCACATCCTCACCATTTGTTGTCATTTGTTTTCTTGATGATAGCCATTTTAACTGGCTAAGACAGAATCTCCGATTCCTTTTAATTTGTATGTCCATGATGGCTAAATACATTAGGCACCTTTAAAAATATTTATTGGTCATTTGTGTTTCTTCCTTTGAGGAGTCAGGTCTTTTCTTTAGCCCATTTCTGATTAGTCTGTTTCCTTGCTCAGGCGTGGTTTTTTTTTTGTTGTTGTTGTTTTTTGATTTATTTGCATATTTTAGACACTAATCCTCTGTCTTTGTGCAGCTGGTGAGTATTTTCTTCCATTTTTTAGGTTGCCTCTTCATTCCAGTAACAGTTTTCTTTATTACACAGAGGGTTCTTAATTTCATGAGATTCCATTTGTTCATTGCTGGCCTGATTTCCTGAGTAATTGGAGTCTCATTCAGAAAGTCCTTACCTGTGCCTATATCTTAATGTATTTTCCTCCCTTTTCCTCTAGGAAATTCAGAGTTTCAGGTATTATGTTGTGTTATTTGATGTATTTGGAGTTGGTCCGGAGTCAGGGGTCAGGGTTAAGTTTCATTCTTCTACATGTGAATATCCAATTTTCACAGTAATATTTGTTGAAGAGGCTGCTGTTTTCCAGCAGGTAGTTTTGGCACTTTGGTCAAAACTTAAGGAACTGTAGCTCTCTTGGCTTAACTTTTGTGTCTTCTATTTTATTCTACGATGTACATGATCATTTTTGTGCTGATAGATGCAGTTGTTACTCATTTTATAGTATAACTAGAAAGCAGTGTTAGTGATACAATAAAGCATTTTTAAATTCTATTGTTATTATTACTATTATTGTTATTATTGTTATTATTTTGAGACAGGGTCGGCCAGTAGCCATAGTTGAGCCAGAACTCAGACCAGGCTGACCTGATTCTTAAAGAGATCCGGCCAGTGCCTCAGGGAAAGGTATGTACCACCTTCCTAACTCTAGTATTATTTTTATTGCTTAGGCCTAAGTTAGCTTTCTGGTTTTAAGAATATATTTTATTTATTACAATGTTCATTTTATGCGTGTGAGTATATTTCCTAATTGTATGTAAGTGCACCCATGTCATGCAATGCCGTGGAGATCAGAAGAGGGTGATGGATTCCTTGGAACTGGAGTTACAATGAGTGTTAGCTGCCTTGAGGGTGCTGGGAACCCAACCTCAGTCCTCTGCAAGAGCAACCAACCAGTGCTCTTAACAACTGAGCCATCTCAGTTTTTTTTTTTTTTATGCTTCATGTGAATTTTAAGTTTCTTTTCTATTTCTGTGAAGAACATCGTTGGAATTTTTACTGAGATTGCATTTTATTGGTATATTGCTTCTGGAAGAATGATGACATTTTCACAATATTGATTCTTTTGATCCTTGAGCATGAGAGGTATTCCCAATTCCTAATGTCTTCCTCAGTTTCCTTCTTCAATGTTTTAGCTTTCATTGTAGAAAGGGTTCATTCCCTTGGATAGGTTTATTCGTAAATTATTTTTGAGACTATTATGAATGGGATTGTTTCTATAAATTCTGCCTCAGTCTCTTTGTGATTGGTATATATGAAGCCTACTGGTTTTTGCATGTAAACTTTGTACCTTGTCACTTTGCAGAAATTGCTCATCATCTCTAAAAGTTTTCTGGTAGAGACATTTAGATTTACACACACACATACACACACACACATACACACACAGAAATTGAAAATAAGAATACTTTGACTTCTTTCTTTCCTATTTGTATCTCTTTAAGCTATTTCCTTCCCTTGTTTTATTGTTCTAGCTAAGTCTTCAAGCACTCTATAGAATATGAATGTGTAAAGTTGACATCCTTATCGTATTCCTACTTTTAGTGCAAATGGTCTGAGTTTTAGTTTTTCTCCATTTAGCATGATGCTGGCTGTTGGTTTGCCATAAGCAGCCTTTATTTTTTTTGAGATATGTTCCCTTCATTATTAGCCTCTTGAGCATTTTCATAATGAAAAGATGGATTTTGTCAAAGACCTTGTCTGCGTCTGTTGAAATGATCACGTCATCTCTGTTTGTTGTTTTGAGACAGGGTCTTCTTTTAGCCCCAGCTGTCCTTGAACTCACTATGTAGACCAGGCTGATCTATGTTTTTAAGCCCTCATTACAGCTATTTTTTAATATCACAATACTTTATCTTCCTTTTCAACAAAATTTGAATATTTAATTCTCCATTTTTAAAAAACATTTAATGTTCTGTGTTTGGTGATAATTCACATATTTTGAATTTTTTTAATACCTTTACAAATTTCTGAATGTGTTTCTGTATGTTTTCCTTTTTACAATTTCTTTTGCCTTTTATATTATGTTGTCATGGTGAATGAGATTTGTTTTTAATTATTGTACATTAAAATATGATGATGGATTCTTTTAATATAAGAGCTTCTGGGTAATATACACACATATGTAATATATTTCCATCAAAACAGGTTTTTTAAAAAATTTAAAAGAAGAATTTCATTATAGCTTTAACATACTCAATAACAGTTTCCAGAGCAAAGATACGTCTCATTCAAAAGGGGCTATAAAATTTTTAGGTTCGCTGTTGAATCTAATAATCACATGCTTAGAAGAAGCATTTCATTACAACAGCATTGACATATTCGATAACAATTTCCAGAGCTAAGATGCATGTATTTCAAAATTGGCTGTAAAATTTTAGGTTTACAGTTGAATTAGAAGAGTTATACAATATTGTACTCAGTATAAACCCTATAAGACATAGCATTAAATGAGGTTTTACCCTTTAAAAAAAGATCTCCATTTCATTATTAAAATACACAGTTTCATACAGAGAAATTCATTTTAATGCAATTAACACTAAGATATTTGCACATGCATTTCTAATCTCTGTATATCTGATTATTACTAGTCACAGTCAGTTACTTTCTGAGCTCCTTGGCATCTGAGCATGGATATAATATTTTGTCTTTTTTTTTTTTGTTTGTTTCAGAGCTGAGGACCGAACCCGGGGCCTTGCGCTTGTTAGGCAAGTGCTCTACCACTGAGCTAAATCCCCAACCCCCACATCTACTCATTATTAAGGAGAAAATTTTTATACTTTCAAGAATCTTTTAAATTTTTTTAAATTTAAAAACCACATGATTAGAAGAAGCATTTCATTACAACTTTAACATATTCAGTAACACACTCCAGAGCAAGGATACATCTCTTTCAAAAGTAGCTGTAAAGTTTTGGGTTCACAGTTGAATTAATACCGTTATACAATATTGAACTCAGTATAAACCCTGTAAGATATGAAATTGAATGAGTTTTCACCCTTTAAAGCA
>NW_008339767.1:367363-395757 GCF_000622305.1 Nannospalax galili
GGAGATGTAAAACAAATAAACCCTTTCCTCCCCAAGTTGGTACTGGTCAGAGTGTTTTGTCACAGCAATGAAGAACAAACTAAGACACCTCTATTATTTAACATGAAGTAAATTTTTATGCTTCCTCCTCAAATATGTCTTTTTTAAAACTGGTTGATTTTTCTGTGTGTATATCATACAGAACATCTCACACAGTCTTATTCATCTATATACCCACTTCCCAAATGACACCCTCCCATAGCCTCCCCCCTCCCACATACTGGAGCTCACATACTCTGTCATCCCTGTTATTGTCCTCGATTTTGTTGACACCCCCAGCCATTCTCCAGTGCTTGTCTGTCTGCTGAATCTAGTCAGCCTATCTAGAGATCCTTGTTTTAGGAAGATCAGCTGTTCCTCATCTAGCAGCAATCAATTGTCAATATTCCTTTAGATAAGATTGGGGTCTGCTGTTCATTTTCCTAGTTCTATTCTGGGTTACTGTCTGGGAGTCTCTTGTGCCCCCTTGGCCAATAACTCGAAGGTATCACCTGTTTGGCATTATTTCTTGTTATGTAGCCTTTAGGTATACATATGGACTCTTAAAAATTATATTAACCCCATTAATGTTTGGTTATACTTTCCTTTTGGGTGTTTAAGGCCCTACAGTTGGCCCAGATAAAACAATTTATACTTACTCTTAAGGTCATTTGAGGATCTGTTCCTCAGGGGTCACATGGGCTTGGGAGGAGCCCCTGGCTCCTTTCTTTTACCAGTTCCGTCTATGTGAAGTTAAATCAAAGGTTCTGCTTAAGTATGGCTGGCTTCGCTTGGAAACACGGTGGAAATGTTTCCTCTATGTTGACCCTCTTCTTTGTAGACTGGACACTGGTTCAGGTCCATCTGGTGGGGTCTCCACAGCCTCCTTGCTCAAGAGGAGCAGTGACAGGTGACTTTTGCAGATCTTCCAACAGAGGACTATGAAGGACCAATATTGAGTTTCAGTTTGAACTCAGCTATCTCAAAGATGTCACCAAATTTCTGACTGAAGATATGTGTCTTAGGAAATTAAAATGAAATTTATCCTACATTGTGAAGTTTTAAGAATACTTACTATTCTTTTCTTTGAAAGATGTAGGCATTAAGTCATATACACACTTGAGCAAGCACAGGTTTCTCAACAGTCATTTTAAAGTGTCCAAACAATAACTATATAAATAAATATTTTAGTGACTTTTGAAATTATTCAATGAATGTAGTTAGGTTGACAGATATGCCAGTTGCCATGGTTATTTTTGCGACACATTGAGTTGCAAATTAAGTGGAATATACAGTCCTTCATTTTACAGAGGTAATCAGAGACTTCAGAGTCCTCTATGAGAGTGTGGATTTATTCTAGGTGCTCAGTTTTGTTACGTCACCAAATAAAATTTTAAAAAATAGTATATCTTATTTAGACTTGGGTAAGTTATCACCTTTTCACATTGTCATTTACTTCTATAAAGGCACAGACAAAAGCATGTCCTATTTAATTTGTCACTATATTTCTCTCATATCTACTAAAGACCTGTTTGATGTGTCTCAGGAAAGGATGAAGACCCTAAATAAAGATGTTAGATACTGCTTGTGATAATGGAATTTGGAAATGTTACATATACCAAGAATTTTGAGTCTTTGAATTCTGTGCCATATGGTGTTTTCTAGAGTCCAGATTCAATTTGGGAGCTTCCAAGAAATTTCACATAATCTTTAGTAATGCTACAAACAGAGAAAAAGTAAATTAGGAAGTAAATATTCAATATACAGCTAATTAAGAACACTTTAGGTGTATGTGATAAAAGACTAAACTTAAAAAATAATGCACAGGCCAGGCGTGGTGGCACATGCCTTTAATCCCAGCACTCAGGAGGCAGAGGCAGGCAGATCTCTACAAGTTTAAGGCCTCCCTGGTCTACATAGTGAGTTCTAGGACAGCTGGGGCTACAGAGAAACCTTTTTTCAAAAAGACCGAAAAAAAAAATATAATGCACACTAAGTTTAAAGATTGACCAATTACAGACAGATACAAGAATGGAGATGCAGTGCCACACTACAAACATGCCTGAGAAACAAAAGGAAACAAAACAAAAAACCCAAAACCAAAATATAACAAAAAATAGAACAGCATGACTTTTAATATCCATTAAAACCAAGAGGAGCTTGATCTGTTCTGAGAAATTGATACTTCGGATTTCTCCAGGCCTGTGTTTTCAGAATTATTCCCTCTAATAACTGTCTTGCTCTCTCTTCACTGCAAGAGTTTGAAATGGGAAAGGAAAAGCAGAACCTTATCTTCTCAGAGAAGGATTTTCCCTATCCGACCCCTACTGATCAAGAACATCATACAGGCCACAAAAAATGTTATCAATCGAATTGCACCTGTTTACAATATAAATGGGATAATTCATTACTTTCAATGTTATTGCTCTCAGCAATTTACAGCATGCACAAATAGATTATTCTGGGTCAAGAACAAGGAAGGCTCATGGAGCATTAAACTGTATGTTTAGGTCGCAAGAGGATCCAAGGCTTAGTAAACTTTTTAATATTATGAACAAACAGGGATAGTATTAAATGATATCAACATGTGATTAACTTTGATTAAAAAGCTAGATAGCATTTTATTTGTCCAGAAAAGTCGTTCCCATGAAATAAACCCCTTTTGTAATAACATCTGACAGCGAAAGAACAAAGTCAAGGAATACAATGGAGAAAAAGACTTTGATGGATCAGCACTAGGCACATTTTCCTCAGCCACACTTGATTGTTTCTTCAGTTACTGATTGTGAAATATTTGGAGGTTTTACAAAGAGCACACTAGATTATTTCCATCATATTGTATACATAATTGTGCTAAGTTAATTCATTATGCAAATTGTTTCATTAGTCCATGGTACAGTTCAAAGATTTTCAATTAATTTTTTCATAAAACACTTTGATATAGAAAATATTCATGTGAGTTATTGATTCATATCTGGATGTGATAGTCACCAGTCAATACTTGATTCCTAGGACCTTGTTCCTAAAATGGACTGACCAGTTAGTCCATATTTCATGTGGATTCTCTGGCTACTTCTTGATGGTTATGTCAGATGTTATTTGTGTGTCCACTAATGACATGACTATTTGACTTAAAATTTTCCTAATAAACTTCAAATACTTTAATTATTTGAAGAAGAAATTCACATCACCACAGCTTACACATTTATACTCTAATGACTTCTTATAATAAGTAATTGAAGGTAATAATCTTATTACAGAGAGACTTCAGTACCATTTACTCTCTCTGACAGAACCATTGCTGTATATAATCTATTAGTAAAGCTGCTAGAAGTAGTTGTACTTGCAAAGAATATTGCACTCTGAAGATAAGTGACATTAATGTTGCTCAGAAAACCTGAAGCTTCAATATACTCTTGGGGACAATTAGGATTCTGTCACATAACTGCTAGACTATCTCTACTAAAGCTGGTTTTCTATATCATGGGAGGTAAAAAGGTAATTATCAAAATTGATCTAAATGAAACATGCATTTTAGAAAATAGTTGAACCAATTACTCTCAAAGGATTCATAAGGGCTAGAAAATCTTTCAGCCAATTTACTAAGCTACTTAGACTTTATTTCCAAAAGTAAGCAAGAATCATTCCATAAACATTTATTTATTAGTTTGTAAAAGGTGGCTACTTCAAGTTTCCAAAGAATACTTGAGACCAATATCATTTAAAAGCTAATAGAAGATCATTGTTTTTTTAAAAAAAGTACTTTATTTATTATTGTTATTTTACGTGTATGCACATATTGCCTGCATGTATGTAAGTGCACCACCCATGTCATGCAGTGCCATCAGAAGACAGAAGATTGGATCCCCTGAAAATAGAGTTACAGATAGTTGTTAACTGCCATGTGGGTGACGGGATTTGAACCTGGGTCTTCTGCAAAAAGATCCATCTCCCCAGCCCCCAGAAGATCATTCTTAAGTAAGAGATCTTTCTGATATAAGTAGATATAACCAACAATCTCTAATGCATTCTTCTGAGATAAATACCATAATAACAGCATAGAGAACATTTCCCAACGATGTATAATAAATCCTGTTAGGGACCATTTGTCACAATGAAAATCTAGAGAGATAAATAGAATTATCAGGTTCTCGGAAGAACAGCAACTGCATGCATATCTGAATTAAAATAATTAAATTGCATATTTATTCAATCAATTCAATGATTATTTTACAATTCAGATTTAGATTATTCATTTGTAGTATCTATTTGAGACCCATCTAAAAGAAAAAATGCATTTCTTCTTATAAGAATAACGAAACAAGGAAGAGTCATTACCTTTTTCTTCTTTGTTCTTTCTCTCCCTCTTTCTGTTTTTGTAATCCATTACCATAACAATCATCAAGGAAAAAAAAGGACAACGGAGAGTAAAACTTTAAAATGTGATAAAAGGAAAAAGTAAATGATAAAGTAACCCTGCTGAGTATTATGTTTTTTAACGTGTCTTTAAGTTAAGGGTATTATTACTACACTCACATTTGTGGTGTGAGCAGATGGAAGGTAAGAGGGATTGCATAACTAGCCCACAGAGATCAGTGCAGCAATGCTCAAATACCCATATGGCATTGGCTATTTGAGGCTTCAATTTCAAGTTCTCACTTGTGTGGTGATATTTGATGAGTTATTTATCCTGTTTGTCATAGAAAGTGATTTGGATTAAGTGATTTAAATTTAAATTCCAAAGTATTCCATTGGCCCAGAAATTTTTACTTAATTTAGTAACATGAATTTGAAGCTTTTATGAAGGAAAAGAGGCATTTGTGTGTATATGTATATGTATAAGTGGAGTATTGTAACCAATAAAATAGTGGAAGCAGTAACTGTTATAGACACAATATAAATTAAAATATTCACAATTCTGAATATTCTTTTCCAAGTGACTGATAATTCTTATGACAGATGTAGTGTCATAAACTCTGACTCAACTATGCTGGTTTACAATATGGTGTGATGATTATGAACCTAGGCTCTTAATTCCCTCTGTACTTAGGGCCTGTTTACCCTAACTGGATATTTAAACCCAACTAAGTTGTTTCACCTGTATACATCTTACTTTCTTCAGTTGAAAAATGACATTAAAGAACAAGAGTATTTATAACCCAGGACTGATGTGAATACTAAATTAGTAGAAAGATGTATACTCACAACTGTGTGGCAGATAGTGAATACTATACACATGGTATATATAGTATTGATTCTCAGTGTTACCAAGTCCGTCCCCCAAAGTGATGGAGAAGTGTTATTGTTCAAAACACATCTGTCAATCATTGACATATTCCATCAAATAAAGCTTCCCTAGAATATGATAAGATTTGCATCTTTTATAGTGAGTTTTCCATTCTAATTTAGTAAGCTCATCATTCTGATTCAGAATTGTTTGACAGTGGGAGTGCCGGGAATTTGTGTCCTAACATTAGAAGGGAGAGGGAATCTGACTTCCGTTAGCCCAACTGATCTAGTTTTTCTGCTTTTTGATATGAGAACATGTTTCAGACTCACATCAAGAACAAAATATTTTCGAAGATTGGATATTCTTGATGAGAATTCCTATTTTTCTCAGTGCTTTTGCTCTTTGGTTAGTCATTTTTCATATTTATAAAGCATATATTAAGAGACACAACTATAAGGATTTCTTAAACTACTGACTTCTGATATTTCAAATTCAATTTGTCCTTGAGGATACTTACTGTGACTCATCTTATATCTACACCTTTCTACTTTCACCTAGAAAATTCCAGTATTTGACATAAGTAGTCATCTTCATTATTTTAAAATACAGAGGATTTCATGATTTCATCTTTCTCTACCTCTGAGTAGAACACCATTGTGTCATCAAATTTGCAGGTAAATGAATGGAACTTGAAACTGTTATACTAAGTAAGGTAACACAGAATCAGAAAAACAAGGGATATATGTTCTCCCTCATTTGTGGATTTTAGTGTCAGTTCATTAGATGTGAGTATATATCCTGATGTGCAGGAAAACGAAGACCATGGAAGTAAATGGAAAATAAGAGGCAGATAAAGGGAGATAGTAGAAAACATATGTTACAAGGGGTGAATGGAGAAAATGGGGGTATTCAACTGGGAATGGAGGAGGGAAGGACATACCAGGAACCACGGGGGTAAAGAGGAAGAAGGAACTCAAGAGATGGGGGGATAATACGAGACAGGTATTATCAAGGGGAAAATGGGGACTCTTAAACAGGAGAGGGAAGAGGGAGCTTAGACAGGGAGAGGGAGAGGAGAGATAAAGCTTAGGTGGTATGAAAAGCTAGAAGGAAATGTGTTAACTCATCCTCCACTGAAAAATACACATAAAATATCTGAACATGAGTGCATGTGTATACTTGAAGGCTGTATAACAAGAAACAGAGCAAGACAGGAGAAACCTCCCTTTGAGTTGTTGGTCAGGGCATTTCAAGAGGCTCCCCAAATAGCACAGGCTATTGCCATGGCTGTTGACCACCTCCCAGAACTTGAAGGTATGACCCTACTGCTGAAAATAGGACATACATATGATAGTTGAGTGCTCTGCCTGTAAACAGATCATTTATACCATGTCCTCTAAGGCTTAAGGAACATCACAAAAGTGGGGGTGGAAAAATGTAAGAGCTGGAAAACTGGGTGAAGGCCTGAGAAATATTATATTCTAGGCTTGGGAGGGAAGTTGCAATCATGATCTCGTAGCAGACGTGGCTACCCGCACTGGCTTACTATCTGTAAAGAATGGATGAAAGAAGAGTTCATGGGGCATACACTACTCTCTGAACTTTTGGCTACTGGTAGGTTCTGGGGCAGGGCTTATTATCTTAAGTTGGGTACACTAGGTAAGCTCACCAGGTGCTATGGATAATGCAAAACCCATGGTCACATAGACCACTCTGGTTAAATTCAGTGTGTCATAGAAACAAAAGAAAAACATGACTATGAGAATATGAAAACATTAGAAAATTACAAGTGTACCTAAAGTGTCTCCTTTTATTCTATCTGGAAATTTTTAATATCTGTGGTGTTCTGTAGCTTATCAAACACTCTGTTGTCACAAGTAAAGAAGTCATGATTATGTAGCCAATCAATGTTCATAAATTTTATCCTGTAGACAAAATATCTCAAGGGTTGTATTTCCTTTTTAATTAGTTTAGCATTATTATCAGTAAATGTCTGTCAACATTTAATGCAATAACAGTCCAAAATTATGACTCATTCTAGCTCCAGCAGTTGGCTATTGTGTATCTTTTTCTCTTCCTAATTTTCTTTCATCTCAGGTTGGTACACAGGTTCAGACTCTCCCCTGATCCCCAGAAGCATGTACTTTCATCTTGCCTTACTGGAAATACAGTGCCTGTCAATACAGTGGGAGTCAAGTCAACTTCAGTCACAGTGCTCACTTGTGAGTCAGTGACACCTATCTGTTTTTCTTGGTCTTCAGAAGACTTCTGTTGGTATCTCTGATATTTTTTTGGAGGGAATGCTGATAATCGTAGGGCCTCTCATTTGGTAAGCACGTGCTTTACCAATGAGCCCAGGTTTATCCCTACTGACGTCTCTAAATGATCCTCTGTAATTCCTTATATCTGTACTGGAATGGGGGATGCACCTTCTAAGACAGAGAAGTTGTACCCCATGAGAACTTACCACAAAAACATTGTATCTAAGGGCTTTTCCTACATTATTTTTAAAGCCTTGTATAGATGATGAATCTCAGGGTATAAAATCAACTGTGCGTTTCACAGCACGTCTGTCATAGATGACCTAGCACCCCTGCTATGGAGCTACTTATTATCTGTTACATTATCCTTGTTCTTTGAATGCAATTCTAAAACTTTTGTCAGAGACCAGTGTAGTGCCACATTCTTTTACTCAAACTAAATTTCTACTATTTATGCTTGATGGAGCCTTAATTACTATAAGTAACTTTGAAGATATAATTTTACTCTGTTACCGAAAGGTGCACCGGATTTTTTAAAAAATTTATTTATTATTCTTTTATGTGTATGCATGTATTATCTGTATGTAGGTAAGTGCACCCATGTCATGCAATACCTGTGGAGGAACGAAGAAGCTGTCAGATCCCCTGGATCTGGAGTTACGGACAGTTGTTAGCTATCATGTGGGTGCTGGGATTTGAACCCGCAATGCCTGCAAGAACAGCCAGTTCTCTTAACCGCTGAGCCATCTCTCCAGCCCCGAGGTTCACTGTATTTATTGGAATATAAAGATCTCTTAGAATAAGAATTGACAGAATCTCTGATAGTCTAAACTATAAATTAAAAAAAAAAACAAAATATAAAAACCAAATGAATAAACAAACAAAAATTCTCAAATGCCCACTGCCTGACTTCTGGAGCACAATCCTCCTGAGACTTTGGGAAACCCTCTGAAAAGCTGTGAAAGAGCTTATTAGAGTTCATGATGAAGTGAGGTTTCCATGATGCTGTTACCTAGAAGTTTAGAAGCAAACTAATAAGCAAATGTTCTTATGGAAATAAGCAAAGGATTAAAAATAAGATGTTCTAAAGAACACTCAGATAAAAATGTGACAAATTCTGCATCCTAGGTATGTTATTTTAGATGATGGATAAACAGGTTTGTGTTTTTTGTGATATGCTTTAGGGAACTGAAGGTGAGAAGCAGTCAAACTCCAAGTCAGATGCTTGTTGAATGTTAGCAATCAGAGAAGCTCACAGGGTCTGATGCTCCATCAGTCACAGGAACAAGGGCTGCAATCACAATCCTTTGAAATGGTCTAAATGCTCTTGTATTTTTGTGACTCATTTTCAGATGTACTCCAAAAGTACTTTTGAGCCTACCCTGGTATCTCTGATGCTTATTCTTTCATTTAACAAAATTTAAAATTTTATTTTGTATCAGTTTCTCTTCTATATATTTGCAATATATCAATTAGATACATGGACTAGACAGTCTAAGCATGTCAAGTAGAACATAACAGTAAACAGAAAAACATTATTTTATGGCAAGGTGGAATATGGTCAGCACTATGTACAGCAGGAAGGATAAGGGGTTGAGGAGTGAGTTGCAGTCAGCAAGCTTAAAAATAAGCTAATTTAGCATTAGAAAGTGGTAGGATGAAGCCACAGTTCAACCTTCAAAGCTGTGTGTCAAGCTCCTACCCTTCATTCAAGGATGACTACATGGTGTGCAAGATTGAAGCCTTAGAGAGGAAGGGAGCAGAAATCAGTGGAAAAATGTACAAAGAGCTGAGGCCACAAGAGCTGACCACTGAAGATGAGCAAACACAAGAGTCCACAGCCCTAAGGACAGCTAAGAGGAGAAAGCTATTCTGAAAATGCTGGAGGACCCTTACTTTCACACTGTTCAGAGTGCATTTTCTTTCCCAAGGATCAAGTACTATCATGATGTGCAGAGAACAATTGTCTGATAACTATTTCTATCCAGAGGGTTCTGTTCCATAGAAGCTGAAGTGAAGGAACGAAGGAAAGGATAATATACTGATAGAAAAGACTAATGCCAGCACAACGAGATGACACAGCAAACCAAGGCTCTTGCTAGCTACCAAGACTGACAGCCTGAGTTCAACCCTTGGGACCAATGGTGAAGAATAGAACTGACTCCAGCAAGTTTTTCTCTGACCTCTACATGTGCACTGTGTCATTCAATTGTATACACACATACATGTACACACACAGACACACACACACACACAAACACACACACACACTGGGTTGGGGGGAGACAGAGATTTCTTTAGTACAATGAATGAGGAATATCAATGATTCATTTCTTCTTTTTGAATATGAATTGTCCTAGGTATTTAAATAGTAGGAAGTATAGAGGAAGTGTTCAGTGTTACTCTTAATGGCTTATAATGAATTGATGGTGTTAAGAATGTCCAATGGCAATCATCCCTATGAAAGGTCCATCAGTGCCAGGATGTGCTCCTAAACTTCTAGGTAACAGCATCATGGAAACCTCACTTCATTATGAACTCTAATAAGCTCTTTCACAGCTTTTCAGAAGGTTTTCCAAAGTCTCAGGAGGATTGTTCTCCAGATGTCAGGCAGTGGGCATTTCACATACACATTGTATCATGCTGCTTAAGACAATGATACTATGCAAAGCACTTTCCTAAGGGAACATTAGTGATTCTCACTGTGAAGGAAGTGAATGTAGGGAGTGCATAGGCCCCACATACTGAGAAGAGCAAAATAAATAAATAATAAATAAATAAATAAATAAATAAATAACTTCCTCCATCCTTGGGTTGTGGCACAAAGATTTTTTTCCAAGCTTTTTGAAGAAAGAATTATTAGGATTTCACACTGTAAATAAAAGCCTCTTTATTTCAGATCAATGTTTTGTCCCACATTGATGGATACTAATAAATATAGCCTATGAAATAAATACAATCTATCAAGTAAGGAGGATCAATCCAATAAAGTAATAAACTTCTTTGTTATACAACTCTCTATCGTGTCTGATTATAGATACAGAATGTGAAATCAAGTGATAATTTATCTCTTTTATTGACAGTATGAAATGGTTGTGGTTTAGAAATAATCTCAAGTTTTCTGAGGCAAGGAAAATTCCTCTCCTCATTTTATCAGAGGTAATTTCTGATAAATTGAAGTTATAGAAAATTATGCTCACAATGCTCAAACCAAAGGTATTTATTAATTTCAGAATAATATTTGGATGATGAATGTTTTCATGTTAATTGAAAATGAAATTTTAAGAAAATGTCATATTTCATTTGAACGTATTTTTTCTGTTAAATGGTGAAATGTCTATATCAAAAATTGTACTAAATATATCACCAAGCTTTATAAAATATTTTGACTTTGATAAAGCATATATAACTTGATGAAGAGTTGATTTAGTTTCAATTATCCTAGTTATATGAACTACAGCTACCTTTGAAGTTTATGTATCTTACATTTAGAGAAAAACATTTTCCACCTCAGAATCATCATTAATATCTGGAACATAGCCATTGATTTTACTATGCCAATCTGTGGAACTTCTAAAATTCTGAGTTATTTAATCACATTTTTATGTGTGACTAAAATTTTTAACTGTACACCAGAGTTAAAATGTAGGCACCAGAGGCAAAGGCTCTCGGATCTGGACAGTGCTACAGTACAGAAAAACAAGACATTTGTTAAACTGTGTCACAGACATACTATTAATTTAAATTTGTCTGGATTAAAGTATCAGCAATTTATTTCACCATTTCAAAACTGTGACTTTTGTAGCTTTGCTGTTTAATGATTTAAAATGTATAATTACTATCCTTTCCTTGTTCCTTGTTTTTCTCCTAGGCACCTTGAAATACAATAGAGAATTGCAATCATATTTTTGCACTTATTCTCCTAGCCTTTCACACCAATGATATATAACAAGAATGCAACATATTAGGCAAAAAAATGAAGAGATCAACTATGTACATAAATATATAGAATGAATGCTTCTAGTTTAATAATAACTGCAATTAAGTTCAAGTAATGGACTCTTTTACCCTAGATTGATAGCATTTCCAGCTGTACCTTGAAGCCCTGCTGAACGTCTCAGTGAATATATAAACAGATAAAATTCTAGTAAAAGCTTATAAAATATTGCTAAAGGTTAACCATTTAGCACAGCTATATATTTAAGGTGGGCACATTGCTAAGATATTAAATAGCATTATTAAATATTTTATTAGTTACACAGACAGTACCATAGTCTTGAAATACTGGTTTAATATACTTATGAGAAATAAAAATATTGCTCACCCCTACTCCATCTTAAATATTCATATCTTCCTTACCTGGGAATGAGTTACACTGTCTCTATATATTTGCAACTTTAGGAAACAAATTCTAAGATTTTTAACTTGAATTGAATTGATACCATGGCATCAATTGGTTTTATTCTTATTCTTAATAAGCAAATAGACAAAATTCTTCTAAAGTTATAAGGTTAGGGGAACTTCTAAAAGGGTTTTTCATGTATTTCTTAGGGTGTCCTTTTCACATTATTTTCCACAACTTGTAACTGAGGTTTTCTTGTAATTGTGACTTGCAACCCTTGGGAAAAACGTCTTCTTATTTGTACGCACAGAGAGAGGAGAATTGTGAAAGTAATCAAACAACTCAGTTTATTGTAAAAGTTTGCAACCAAAAATAACAGGCGGATTCTGAAGTTGGACACAATGCTTTAGCTATCTTTTCGTTCTAAAAATCACATACTTCAATGATTGATTCTTTTTCTAAAATTCAGTTTCCAGTCTGGTTTCTTTGTTTTCATAATAACTTCTCTAACATCAAAGGAAAGGGAGAAACTTTTACTAGGTCTCTTTAATATATGTGTATTATAAAAGTGCACATACTTATGGTTGAAGTTTAAACTAGCTAAACATTTTTTTCATATACTTTTACAGTAAAATATGTATTTCTGAGAATTAAAATAAAGGGATTAACTGACCATAGGCTGAAACTTCCAAAAGTGTGAGTCAAAATTGACCTTTCCTCATTGTAACTTTTCTCAGATAATTTGGTGCACACATGGAAAGCTAACATATAGTCAGTTACTTGACTGTTGAAATAGAAATATACTTTATAAAACTACTTGATCATTTTCTCCATTCCCTGCAAATGTTTCAAGGGTTCATTTATTTTCTTTGTATTCTGACAGTAGTCCCAGTGAGTCTTTGAGTGGTAAAATTTCTCAGCTCTCATGGATTTGCTACTGAAATTAACTTCAGCTGGATCATAATTCTCACTTCAAAGTCATTTTTCATTAACCACTTTAAACTTATTACTCAATATTTTTTAGAAATCACGTGTTTCTGCTGAGAACCTCAATGTCAATCTGAGTTGTACTGCTGTGTAGATAATCTATTCTTTCTGGGAACATTTATTTCATTTTAAGTTTCTAAGTATATGACAGCTTTCCTTTATATGAAATGTTCTCTATTATGTGAGTTAATTAAACCTGAAGATTTTAACCTTTAAAAAATTTATTTTATCTTTATGTCATTTTTGCAAATTTCATACAATACATCTTGATCATATTTAGACCCCCTTGCCTATCTGCACCCCCAAACCCCTCAACAGTTTTCATGCATCTGTCATATATATGTTAATGCCTATCAAGCCAAGTTTGGGTCCCCAAATGCCCCTTGGTGTGAGTCCATTCACTGGGGCCTGGTCAACCTAACATTACTCACTTAAAGAAAACGTCTCCCGGAGGGTGAGTTCTGACCTCCATCCAGGTAGCGGCTCTGATATCAGCAGACCACCAGAGAGTGCCGAGTTCTGGCCTCCCTCTGGCCTTCCTCTGACCTCCTTCTGACAGAGGGCCTGAGAATGACTGAGAGACCCCAGATCCTGCCTCCACATGGTAGTGAGCTTCCCCTAATTGTGCCAGACCCATCCCCCTACCTGGGATTTTGTGAGGCCCTTCCAAAAGCCCCAGGGCAGATCTGGTTTGGTAGGCTAAAGCTGAGATGTTAGCAGACAGCCTGAGAGAGTCAGTTAGGACCTGCATTGTTGTAGCAACTCTGATCTCAGCAGACCACCAGAGAGTGCCAAGTTCTGGCCTTCCTCTGACAGAGAGCCTGAGAAGTCTGGGGACTCCCTGAGAGCCCCCAGTCCTGCCTCCATGTGGTGAAGGAAGCCTGAGTGTACCTGACCGGAACCTGAATTTATCTTCTGTGGGTACTCCTGAATAGCTGATCTGAAGCATCAGTTCCCTCCAAATTAAACCTGAGAGAACCTGAACCCTGTACCAGCCAGCTTTACATAACCAATAAGGAAAGAATATAGGTACCCCAGTAACACAAACAGAAGCATACTTCAACTTTATTTGCATATCAGAATCATAAACAAAAAAAAAAAGAAATTCACATGCCAAAATCACAACTAAAGAATAATAAAATGGAAAACCAAAATGCTATGTCCCCACCAAACTCCACCAATCCTGTAGAAGAGTTCTACAAGGAGAACCCCCAAGTGATGACTCAGGACACTGAATTTAAAAGAACAATCAGAAACATGATCAAGGAATTCAATGAATGTAAAGAACACACAAGCAAACAAATCAAAGAGCTAAAAGTGGACAGGGATAAACTTCCTAATGAATCCAGAAGAGAGAAACATTGAAGAAAACTCAGGCAGAAATAAAGAAGGAAGTGCAAAACTCAGTAAGCCAACTTGAAACAATAGGGGAAAGCCTCACTGTTAGAATGAATGAAATGGAAAACAGAATATCAACACTGGAGGATAAAGTTGAAGAATTGGACCACTCAAGCAAAGATTATGGAAAATTTTAAAAAACACAGGAATGGAATAAGCAAGAGATATGGGACATCATGAAAAGACCAAATCTACAGATCATAGTAATAGAGGAAGGAGAAGAATTTCAGGTTAATGGTGTTGACCAGATCTTAAACAGGATTGTAGAAGAGAATTTCCTGAAATTAAGGAAAGACATCCCCATACAAATACAAGAAGCACATAGAACACCAAATAGACAGGACCAGAAAAGAAACTCCCCACAACATATCATACTAAAAACACTGAATGTACAGAACAGAGAAAATACTGAAAGCAGCAAAAGTAAAACAAGTCGCATACAAAGGAAAGCCATCAGAATTACAACTGACTTATCAATGCAAATTATGAAAGCCAGAAGAGCCTGGACCAAGGTATTTCCAGTTCTACATGACAATAGATGCCAGCCCAGAATACTTTACCCAGCAAAAAATGTCTATTATAGTTGAGGGGGAAAGAAAAATCTTCCATGACATGAATAGTGAAAGAATACATGTCCACAAAGCCAGACCTTGAAAGAATACTTGAAACAATACAGAGAGCAGAGAGAGAAACAACTATACCCCAGGGGCAATGAAAGAAAATACATAAAGTTATAATCTAGGAAACACAAAATTAGAGAATACAAACAGCAATCAAAATAATGGCCATCAATACACATCTTTCAATAATAACCTTAAATACCAATTGACTGAACTCCCCAGTCAAAAGACACAAGCTAAGTGAATGGATTAAGAAACAAAATCCATCTCTTTGCTGTCTGCCAGAAATACATCTCACCCTCAACGACAGGTACTACCTTAAGGTAAAAGGATGGAAAAGAATATTCAAGCAAATGGCACTAAGAAAAAAGCAGGGGTTGCAATTCTAATATCTGACAAAACAGACTTCAAAGTAAAACTGATCAGAAGAAATAAGGAAGGTCACTTCATTCTGATCAAAGGAACAGTTAACCAAGAAGATATTACAGTCTTTAACAGAATATGCACCAAATTGTGGTGCACCCACATTCATAAAATCAATACTACAGGATTTTAAGACACAGATTAACCCCAACTCAGTAATAATAGGGGACTTCATTACCCCATGGTCTCCGTTAGACAGGTCAACTTGACAAAGAATAAACAGAGAAACGTCTGAATTAAATGATACCATACATCAAATGGGCCTAACACATCTTTTGAATATTCCACCCAAGCACCAAAGAATACACTTTTCTACTCAGCACCCCATGGAATATTTTCAAAAATTGACCCCATACTGGGCTACAAAACAAAGCTGAACAAACACAAAAATTTTGACATAATTCCATGCATTCTATTGGACCACAATTCAATAAAACTCAAAATTAACATTGGACAAAGTCCTAGTCACTACTTGAACTCATGGCAATTGAATGACACACTCCTAAACAATGAGTGGGTGAAAGGAGAAATTAAAAAAGAAATCAAAGAATTCCTGGACTTTAACGAAAATGACAATACAACACAACACAACCTCTGGGACACATTAAAAGCAGTCTTAAGAGGAAAGTTTATAGCTCTAAGTGCCTACATTAAAAAATTAGAAAGAGCCCAAATAAATGACCTAATGCTGCAACTCAAGACACTGGAAAGGCAAGAACAAAAGAAACCCAAACCCAGCCGATGAGAAGACATAACAATAATCAGAGCAGAAATTAATGAAATAGAAACAAAGAAAACACTACAAAGAATCAATGGATATAAGACCTGGTTCTTTGAAAACCTAAAAAAATAAACAGACCCTTATCCCAGTTAACCAAAAGAAAGAGCAAATCCAAATCAACAAAATCAGAGATGAAAGGGGAAACATCAGAACAGGCAACCAAAGATCCAGACCATTATATGGGAATATTTTAAAACCCTATATGCTGCTAAATCTGAAAATCTAAAAGAAATGGATAGATATCTGAAATCATGGGAAGGACTAAAGTTAAACCAAAAAGAGATTAGCAATTTAATCAGACTCATAACATATGAGGATATTGAAACAGTAATACAAAGCCTCCCAACTAAAAAAAGCTGAAGCCCAGATGGACTTACAGAAGAATTTTACCAGAAATTTAAAGAAGACCTCCAACCAATACTCCATCAATTACTCAAAATGTTAGAAACAGAGGAAGAACTCCCAAATTCCTTCTATGAAGCCAGCATCACTGTGATACCCAAACCGGGTAAAGACACACCTAAAAAGAAAACTATAGACCCATATCCTTAATATACATAGATGCAAAAATTCTCAACAAAATACAGGCAAACCACATACAGATACATATCAAAAATATCATTCACCACATTGTCATCTCAATTGATTCAGAAAAGGCTTTTGACAAAATTCAGCATGCATTTATGTTCAAAGTCCTAGAGGGAATTGCACTGGAGGGAACATACCTCAACATGTACAACAAACCCAAAGCCAACATCATTCTAAATGGAGAAAAACTGGAAGCATTCCCATTAAAATCAGGAACCAGACAAGGATGTCCACTATCTCCACTCCTTTTCAACATAGTGCTTGAAACTCTTGTTAGAGAAATAAGACAGGAGAAGGAAATTAAAGAAGTAGTAATTGGAAAAGAAGAAGCCAAGCTACCACTTTTTGCAGATGATATGATACTATACCTAAGAGATCCCAAAAGTTCCACCAGAAAACTTCTAGAACTGATAACACTTTCAGTACAGTGGAAGGTTATAAATTCATTCTACAAAAATCAGTAGCCTTTCTATATACCAATAATAAGCAATTGGAGAAATAATACGGGGAAATACTCCCATTCACAATTGCTGCGAAAAAAATTATCTTGGAATAAATCTGACCAAAGACACCAAAGAGCTCTACAATGAAAATTTTAAATCCTTAAAGAAAGAGATTGAGGAAGAGACCAGGAGATGGAAGGACCTCCCATGCTCATGGACTGGAAGAATTAATATTGTGAAAATGACCATCCTACCAAATGCAATAAATAGATTAAATACAATCCCAATAGAAATCCCCATGACATACTGCACAGAATTAGAAATAACCGTCCTTAAATTCATATGGAAGCACAAAAGACCCCGGATAGCCAAAGCAACCCTGAGCACAAAGAACAATGCTGGGGGGATTACTATACCAGATCTCAAAGTATACTACAGAGCTATAGTCATAAAAACAAAAGTAGGAACAAAGTAGGCACATAGATCAATTAAACTCATTGAAGATCCAAACCCAAGTACACACAATTTCAGCCACCTGATATTTGACAAAGGTGCAAAGAACACACAATGGAGGAAAGACAGCATATTAAGCAAATGGTACTGCCAAAACTGGATCTCCACCTGAAGAAGAATGAAACTAGATCCTTATCTTTCACCTTGCATCTCCAAATGGATCAAAGACCTCAATGTGAAACTGGAAACTCTGAAATGATTAGAAGAAAATATTGGCAGTAACTTACAAGATATAGGTGTAGGAAAGGATTTTCTAATTCAGACAGAAGTTGCTCAGGAATTAAGGTCAGCAATCAACAAGTGGGACCTCATTAAATATATAAAGAACTCAGAAAACAAAGAAGCGAGAAACCAAATGACCCAATTAAAAGATGGGCTAAAGATCTAAACAGAGAGTTCTCAAAGCAAGAAGTAAAGATGGCTAAGAAACATCTCAAAAAGTGTTCAACATCATTAGTAATTAGGGAAATGTAAATGAAAACACCTTATGGTATCTATCACCTTACCCCAATCAGACTGGCTCGGATCAATAGAACAAATGATACCAAATGCTGGTGAGGATGTGGAGAAAGATGAACACTCATTCTCTGCTGGTGGGATTGCAAACTCGTGCAACCCCTATGGAAAACAGTGTGGAGAACTATTAAAAAAGAACCTAACATATGACCCGATTATACCACTCCTTGGCATATACCCAAAGGATTCATCCTATTGTAGAGACACTTGAACAACCATGCTTGTCATTGTTCTTTTCACAGTAGCTAAGAGATGGAATCAACCTAAGTGCTCCTCAGCTGACGAGTGGTTAAAAAAAAGTGGTATATTTACTCAATGGAGTTCTATTCAGCAATAAAGAAAGATAAAATAATGAAATTTGCAGGTAAATGGATGGATCTAGAAACTGTTATACTAAGTGAAGTAATACAGACTCAGAAAAACAAACGACATATGTTCTCCCTTACATGTGGATCCTAGCACCAAATCCTTTTAAATTCCAGGTCTTTTTATTAAGATGATGCTATACAGCAGTTCCTTCTGCATGAAATAACTACCATCATCACAACTTCAGCTGAGCCTGATCACTAAACATTGTCACAATTGGGCTTGTTGACAGTCATTCTCTTTCATTAAAGGAAGGCCAGGCAGAGTCATTGGACCCTCACTGGATTATCCAGCCACTCTTCCCAGCCAACTGTATGTAATTTGGTTCTAATCATACATGGCCTCCTGGATTTGGGGAGGACTAAAGTATACAATCATAGAAGGCTAGAAAGAGAAGGCATACATATACCCTCAGGTCATATATATACCTCAGCAACCCCTCAGTTATTCAGGTAAGTAAGCTCAATAAATTCAATGATTCCCCAGTAAAACTTTAATCAAACATTGGCTTGACACTAGAACCCTATAAGAGAATAAGCATTGCTTAGATTCTCCAAGAAAAGAAGTCTCACAACAGATGGAAAATTTATTTGTTAATGCTATTATGTCTCATAATTATTTTTTAAAACATTTTACTATTTTTATTTTATGTGTATGAGTATATTGCCTGCATGTATGTGAGTGTACCCATGTTTTGCAAAGCTGTGAAGGACAGAAGAGGGCTTTGGATTCTCCTGGAACTTGAGTTAAAGAAGGTTCGTAGCCACCACGTGGGTAAAAAATGTTAAAAGGATAGGAGAATGGAGATATTTTCCAACACAGAAAAAATGAGAAAGCATAGGCAAGTGATGAAGGTCTACTTAGGTTTGTTAAGATATATAAAGGATGACACAAAAATAATATACACATAATCTTAAAATTTCTATGGACATAGTTTAGTCAATTAGTTTAAGGAACAAAATATATATCTAGTCAAGGTTTATCTGAGAATATTTGGTTTTTACCGAACCCTTATCTACATAGAAGATGATAATTAAAAGTACCAGACTGGTGGAACTAAACTTATTGGATGTTTAACAGCCATAGTTTGAGCCCTATACCAATGTGGTCAGAGGGACTTAAAAAACAATTTTTGCCCCTTGCCCTCCAAGGTTGACTAAGTTCCAGGGGAGTATGGAACATCTCTCCAAATGTCCTGTAACTGTGGTGACCAACCTGTCCTCTTGTTCATGGAGGACATGGAAACCCTACAAGATGGAATTGAATGAGTGTCCAGTCTACAAAGAGGAGGGTCAACTCAGAGGAAACATCTCATTCATGCTTCCAAGTGAAGCCAGACATGGTTGAGCAGGACTTTTGACTTACCTTAACATAAATGGAGCTGGTAAAAGAAAGGAGCCAGGAACTCCTCCCAAGATCATGTGACCCCTGAGGAACAGATCATCAATTGAGCTTAAGTGTAAAAAGAAATTGACTTATTTTGGCCAACTGTTTGGTCTTAAACACCCAGAAGAAAAGTATAACCAAAGACTAAAATTATCAGTATATTTCTTTAAGGATTCAAGGGATTACATGTCCCAGACATTAGGCTTAAGTCTATTTAAAAAGTTATTTAGACAATTGTTTCTCACTGATGATTTTGTTCCTAACCAGAAAGTGCTGCTCAGCTGTAAGACTTCAAATCTTGGTCTCCAATACTGTAGTGTCCACCTGTAAGTTAAGGGAGACAACCAGCTATTGTTCTAAAATGATGGACAAATTTGTTTTCTCCCCCTATCTAGAAGCCTTTGGGAGGGAACGGACATTGAGTCTAACCACTCCAACAGCTATCAAAATGCCTGAAAGCAAATCCTGAATCCATTGCTCTAGAGTCCAGCCTTGGAAACAAAAGAAAAATGAGGAGGAACACAATAGAGGGATGCTTTTGGAAGCCCTTGTCAAGAAATTCCAATGTATTCTCATATGAACATTTCAAAATAACCCTGTTCTGACTTTTTTCTAGTTCCCTGACTAGAATTTCTAATGCTAATTACTCTTGCCTTTACTTCTCCTTCACAGCTCCTATTCAAGATTCAAGGACTTTCTTTTCCCCTTAGAGATAAGAATTATGCAATTATGCAGTGAGTCTTTTAGATAGACTCGATAAAGGGGTATTCCAATTGCCTCACCCTGTGTCCTTGTTCAGCATGAAAGAAGCCAGGGAGGTCTGCATCCTGGTTCCCTATTGGCAATATAGGTAACCTCCTCAGATGATTGTATGATAAGAATAGGAGGTAGGAATTGGCTAGGCAGTTAGGATAAAAAGACCCCAAAGAAAAGTAGCCAGTTTTTTTAAACTAAAAGTCAAAACGTCTTTGGGCCTCTTAGCAACATACTGTGTTCCAAAGGCCAAAAATAATCCAAAGCATTTGGGAGCTTTTATCTAATCCTTAAAAGATTTTAGGGATGCCTTTTCAGAGGGGGGGAATGTTAGAGTACCCAAAAGTCCCATAAAAATAAATTAAATAAGAGAAGAAGAAAGAGTACATGAGGTTGTCAGAAAAAAGTGATGGGGAGATATGGGAGGAGTTGGAGGGGAAAGAGTGGGCACGGATTTGATCATAACACCTTATATGCTTGTACAAAATTCTCAATATATTATTTACTAAAAAAATATTTAATACAAAGAAATTGCAAAGAAAAAAACAGTAATCATCCATTATCAATAGTTTGACAGCTAAGCCTGGGGCTTCTTACCTAATTCCCCACATCTATGCAGAAGTTTTGCCTGGTTTGAGCTTGCGTGTGTCTTGTATATGCTGTCACTATTGCTGTAAGTGCATATGATCAAATTGCCAGCTGTCTGGAGAACTCTGTTTCCTTATGGTCATCCACCACCCCTGGCTCTTGTTGTTTTTCTATCCCTTCTTCCACAGTGGTCCCTGAGCCCTGGGTGGCAGATATAGGTGTAATACCCAGAGGCAATCACTCTGCAATTTGTTTTCTCTATTCTTTGGCCAGTTATGGCTTTCTGGGTTAATCACCATTTGTTGCATAAGGAGGCTTCACTGTTGAGAGTTGAGAGATGCATTAGTATTGTTTCTGTCCCATGTTCCACTATGTTTCCTGAACCTTAGTTGTAGAGGTTACATTGTAGATGTGTCACTTAGGGTTGCACATCTCACATACATACACAACCAACAAAAGCAATCCATATGCCCAGGTCATGATGCAGAAACACAAATAATAGGAAAAACCAAGGCAACATGTCCTCATCAAATCTCCCTATTCTATAGACATGTTCTACAAGGAGAATTACCCAGCAGAACCCCAGAACACAGAATTTAAAAGAACAGTTATAAACATGATCAAAGAATTCAATGACTTCAAATATCAGGAACAACTCAAAGAACTTATAGAGGATAAGAATAAAGTTCTGACTGAAACACAAGAAAATACAGATACATAGCTAAAGAAATGACAAAGATAATTCAGGACTTTTGTCATTTTTTATTAAATGTCTTTACTTACGTGTTTTAGAAAGCATGTATCAGGACAGCTATATCAGGAAGACAAGACAAGCATTTTCCTTAATTCTATCTATGGGGGTACTGGAATGTGCTCCCATGTTATATAGGGAAGGAATTGGTGAGGTATTCTGAAAAAGCATAGTTCCTTAGTTTTGTTCAGATTGTTGTTGGATTGATCATTATTTCAAGATTTGTATGGAGAACTTTACCTGTATAAGGAAGTCATTACTTCTTAATGAATAGACTTGATCTCAATAGATGCAAAAAAGGCCTTTGACAAAATACAACATGCATTCATGTTAAAATTTGTAGGGGTCACTCCTTTAAAGATGAGCCAGCTGACTGGACTTCAGTGGATGAACTTGCACTGGCTACACTAACTTGACTCAATAGACCTTTAACATAAAAGACAGAATGCATGAAGTCTGGTAGCAGAGGGGGTTATAAAGATGATTAAGATGTTTTGTATGAAATACACAGAAATTCAATTAAAAAATTAAAAATTCATAGAGGGAATTGGCCTGGAGGGAATATATCTCAACATAATTAAAGCTATATACAACAAACCCACAGCCCAAATCATTCTAAATGAAGAAAAACTGAAAACATGCCCACTAAAATCAGGAACCAGGCAAGGCTGTATACTATTTACATATCTTTCTAATAAAATGCTCGAAACTCTTGCTAGAGCAGTAAGACAGGAGAAGGAAATCAAAGGAGTACTAATTGGAAGAGTCAAATTATCAATATTTGCAGATGATATTATATTATATGTTAAGAGATCCCAGAAATTCCACCAGAATACTGCTAGAAATGATCAAGACTTTCAGCAAAATGGCAGGTTATAAAATCAACTTAGTAAATTCAGTAGCCTTTCTATAGACCAATAACAAGCAATCAGAGAAAGGATTCATAGAAACTCTCCCATTCACAATAGCCTCAAAAAATCTTGGAATAAACCTAATTAAAGATATTAAAGATAACTGCACTGACATTTTAAAATCCTTAAGGAAAGAGATAGAGGAAAACACCACGAGATGGAAGGATGTCACATGCATATGGATTGGTAGAATTAATATTGTGAAAATGACAATCCTACCAAAAGCAGTCTATAGATTTAATGCAATGGCAATCAAAATTCCCTGACATTCTTCACAGAGCTAGGAAAATGGAAAGGAACCAGAGAGGTAAAAGGAGAGAAAGAACCTGAGTGAGGGTGATAATAGGGTTAATTGTCCCTGCCACACCCCCATCCCCCCAATCCTGGCTGCTACTGGGAGGCTGTTGTGCACCAGCCTCCCCACCCCAAGTCAGAGTGAGGAGAGAGACCCATAGGGGGAGGGAAGCCTCAGACAGCCATGAGTATGAGGGGAAGAAACACCCAGAGAGTCCGTGTCAGTGGACAGCGTGTTTTTTTTATGGCAAAAGCAGGGGTTTATTTAGGAAAGCTTCCAGGCAAAGAGGCAGGGTTGGGTTTTCTGGCAGGCCAGCAGGCAGATGGCAGGTAGACTGAAGGAGGAGGTTACTAAGGTTATGTGGCCTTTGTCCTGTCCTCTGCTCCCATAATCTACAAGGGACCTGGTTAGGATTAAAGGATTAGAGGCTTAAAAGTTTTGCTTGGGTGTTTTTGGGTAAGAGACAGTGTCCCTAGAATGGAGCAGGCCAGCTTCTTGCCATCCTCACTAAGAGGTATCTGGCCTGGTGGCCATGCTCTACATTCCAGGCACTCTAAGGAAATGAGAAAAATGGGGGTATTAAATTTGGAAGGGAGGGAGGAAGGGTGTATTACAGGAGCTATAGGGGTAATGGGAAAGATGGATAAGAGGAGTTAGGTATTAAAAAGGAGAAAATGAGGGAAATGGAGGTACTTATATTGGGGAGGGATAAGGGAGGTTAAATGAGGAAAGAGATTTGTTACCACCCAAAATTTGAAGGTAAGACTATATTGCTGAAGATAGGACATGCTTCAGACACAGGAGTTGCAGCAATGGAGCTGGAACTAACCTGAGAGCCTTCCTTCTGAAGAATATCTCTCATAGTTCTAGAGGTGCTATGGAAGCTGCTTAGGGAGAAAATCAACCCATGGTCCCACTTAGCTATAAACCTAATAACCAAAATGACTGGCACAGCAAACTATCTGTATTGGTGCAGAAGGGACATTTTATCTAAAAAGTAATCAACAGCTATCTAATTGGACTTAAAATCCTCTTAATGGTAGGGAATTCATGGGTGGCATTGTAAATACAATCAAATATATATGGCTGGAGAGGTCATAGATCCTAGAGAAAACCCTATCTCTGTCATTTCTCTAGGCAAAATTTCTTACCGTATGCTAAATATGTATCCTTATATTTATAGGTAAGTATACTGTACACCATTCACTCATCAAAGAAGCTTCTTTTTGCAACAGATAGAGACTATTACATAGTTCCACAAGTGGTTACACACACAGATAATATATGTCTGTGAGATACCCAGCCCTAACTACAGTGGAAACTCTACACCTAAGACTCATGGAACATAGCAGAAAAGGGATTAGAGAGAATAGTAATACATCTCTTGACTCTCACAAGCAAAGCATCCTCATACATCAGAATGTAATACACAATTGGTCAAGTTTTAGAGAATAAAAGACTTCAAAGTGTATGTCCTTGCATAGGACTCCTGTATTAAAACTCCCCATGGCTTAGGGATCATTGGGAAAAAGGGTGGGAAAACTGTAAAAGCCAGGATTAGTGCATGAGCATAAGGAAACTGGATTTCAGGCTTCTAGAAACTTGTTCATATAACTTGCAACAATGGTAACAACATGCACAAGATCCATGGCAACTCAATCAGACAAAAACTCAGCTTAGAAATTGGGAAATGGATAGTAGTCCCCAACCCTAGCTGTGGAGCTATTGGCGATTGATTACTGTTGGGTGAGGGAGAGTAGATCTGCTTTAAGGGAGTGACTCTCAATAGACTGATTAGACTCCACTGAATGAACTTGCACCAATTGACATCAGGGTATAAATGCTTGACTGGTAGGACTTAATAAATATGATAGAACACATGAAATCTGGTTAGGGAATATATTGGTGTGGATGGGGAAGGGACTCTAAATTTGATTAAGATATATTAAATGAAATGTGAAAAAACTACAAAAATATTTTAAGAACAAGTCTTTTTTAAGGCTGTCACATTGTAAGACTAATATGATTTTTAACTATGTGTACAATGTGTATCCTTATGATTACAGTCAAGTATCCCAGTCACTACTCATCAAAGAAGCTCATTTTGCACCAGTCAGAGACTATTAACAAGTACCACAACTGGTCACACATGGTCTGTGGGGTCTCTCCCTCCCCTCATGGGTCATTGGCCACTGGTCCACAAGGACAAAGGGAGCAGAAGTGATGAACGGGGTCAGTGAGCACTGACAGCCAGTGAGCATTGACGGAAGAAAGCCCTTCCGGGAGGCAGGTTCAGTGATACAAACAGCTCCAGACTCAGTGAAACAGCTCTGTTTATTCAGTGGGGGTTAGGGAAAATATAGTGTGGAGGCAGTAGCCAATGCTTCAGCTGATAGGTGCACATAGTATGCTTTATTTAGATGGTGCAGTAGGATCCTATCATCCGACTACCTGGCAATGCCTAATTATCATAGAGAAAAAACCTGGGGGTAGCTTTTACTACAGGTAACTATGCCAAAGGTCATGTTTTAAATGAGGCCAAGCATCCGTGCTTGGCGGCACTTTTCAGGTAAATCAGGCAGGAAGTCCCTGCTGAGAAAGGAGCCAAGCTTAACAGCAGGGTTCCCCAACGTCTCCCCCCGTTTTGTTTTATAAATGGAGAAGTTTCATCACAAGCTTTAAGAGCCAACTCATGTATCTCAGGAGAATCCAAAAGTTTTATAATTGACCATGACCTGCTTGGTAGTAATTTTTGCAATGGTGACAATTTTTAAGAAATTGTATGAAACAGAGAGCAAGCATCAAAATAACATAATCGGGGGCTATTGATATTCTAACATTTTTCCTCTGAAGAGGTAACCCCAAAATCTTTTTGGGATAAGAGCTCACAAATACTATTAATGTTTTTGGCCTTTGGAATAGAGTACTTTGCTAAAAGGCCCAAGGGCATTTTGACTTTTAGCAAAGAAAGAAACTGGCTACTTTTCTTTGGGGATTTTTTACCCTAGCTGCCTAGCCAATTTTTATCTCCTATTTTTATCAAATCACCCTCTGAAGAGGGTACCCAAATTGCCAGTAGGGAATTGAGACACAGACCGTTCTGGCTTCTTCCATGCTGAACAGGGATGCAGGGTGAGGCAATTGGGGTACCCCCTTCAGTGGGTCTATCTAAAAGACTCCCAAATTAAATATCTCTTAACAATAGGGAGAAAAGAAAGGTGTTTGACAGGTGCCTGGAAGATGTGAAGGAAAAGTAAAGGTAAGAGTGAGGGCAAGAATAGTTAGTATTACAATTTATAGGCAGGGAACCATAAAATGTCCAAATTAAAGTCCATTGGAATTTCTTGATGAGGGCGCCCAAAAGCATCCATCTGACAGTTTTCTTTTTTTTTGCCTGCCAAGGCTGGAATGATTGATGAACTCAAGATTTGCTGTCAGGCAATTTGATAACTGTTGGAGTGGCTAGAATAAGCTCCCTCTTAAATGGCCTTTAGATAGGGAGAGAACACAAATTTAGCATCATTTTAGAATAGTGAGTTGTTTCCCTCAGCTGCAGATGGGCACTACAGTATTGTAGACCAAGATTTAAAGTCCTACACCTGAGTAGCACTGTCCTATTAGGAACAAAATCACCAATGAGAAATAATTGTCTAAATAACATAAGAACTTAAGTCTAATGTATGGGATATGTAATACTTTGAGTTCTTAAAGAAACATATTGATGACTTTAATCTTTGGTTGTACTTTCCCCTTGGGTGTTTAAGGCCATACAGTTGGCCCAAATAAACCAATATATTATTACTTTTAAGGTCATATGAAGATCTGTTTCTCAGGGGTCATATGGGCTTGAGGGGAGCCCCTGGCTCCTCAGCCTTTTCTTTACCTGTTCCATCTACATGAAGATAAGCCAAAAGGTCTTGCTTGACCTAGACTTCGCTTGGAAGCATGGAGGGAATGTTTCCTCAGTGTTGACCCTCCTCTTTGTAGACTGGACACTTGTTGAAGTCCGTCTTCTGGGGTCTCCATGGTCTCCTTGGACAAGAGGACAGGTGACTCACCAGAGTTACAGGACATTTTTTTGAGAGATACTCCATAGCCCCTGGAACTTGTTTGACCTTGGAGGTCAAGGAACAAAAAATTGTCCCTTTAAGTCCCTCTGACCAGATTAGCATAGGCCTCAAAGTCTGGCTATTAAACATCCAAGAAGATTAGTTACACCAATCTGGTACTTTAATTACCATGTGCTATGTAGATAGAGCTTGGGCAAAACCCAAACATTTTAAAATAAACCTTGATGAGATATCCTTAAACTAGTTGACTAAGCTATGACCTTACAAATTTTAAGATCTTTTTCTCATGCTTGGTAAATCATAACAAATCTACATAGGCCTCCATCATTTGCTTAGGATTTTTCATTTTTAACAAAATACCTCCATTCCTGTATCCTTCTAACATCTTTTATCTTACCATTTTCTTTTTTAATAACCATGAGACATAACATTAACAAATAAACTTTCCATCTGTTGTGAGAATTCTTTTTTCCAGGGCTATTAAGCAATGTTTTTCCCCTTTTCTGGTTGTAGTATAAAACCAATGTTTGATTACATTAAAGTTTTTCTGGGGAGCCAATAAATTTATTGAGCTTAGTTACAGAGATGACTGAGGGGTTGCTGGGGTATATGAGTGACCTGAGTGTATTTACATTGTAGAGCCTTAACCCAGCATGGATCAAGCCTTTTCTTCCTAGCCTTTCCCAGATAATACACTTTAGTCCTCCCCAAACCCAGGAGACAACGTATGATTAGGGCCAAATTACATATAGTTGGTTGGGAAGAGAAGCTGGATACTCAGGTCCAATGACCCTGTTTATCCCTCCTCCTTTAATTAGATACTTAATTCCATAATTCCAGTTGTGATGATCGAGCTGGATACTCAGCTGAGGGTCCAATGACCCTGTTTACCCCTCCTCCTTTAATTAGATACTTAAGTCCATAAGTCCAGTTGTGATGATCTTTTGTTAGTGGACACAACTGAAGTCATGAAGATCATAGTTTGACTCAGAAGAACATAGTGTGTAGCATCATGTTATTAAAGAACATTGGAATCTAAATTATATAAAGATAATGTAATAAATTAATATTACCCATGTACATACTGTGTTTTATAAGTTTTTAGGTAAACCTTATAGAAAACACAAGACAAAATCTTTTACCTTATGTGGTTT
>NW_008339767.1:396099-399289 GCF_000622305.1 Nannospalax galili
CAGGAACCATGTTATAATTTAACAGTTTTAGTTTACAAGAGAACTTACAAGTCAATTTGATATCTAGTAAATTATTAATTAATAATTGCTTTATTAGTATTAAACATAAATCCATTTGTAATAGTCTCATTTAATAAATATTGTGGTTAGACACAATATCACAACAAACCAGTTTTGAAACCAAGAACTATTACTTTGATGAATTTTTTGATCAGATATATATATGAAACTCTTGAAAGCCAGCAGTACTTTACATGTATATTTATATACATACATACACACTTTTTATATTAGTCTGTGTTAGTGACCAAATAATCCCATTAACTACTTTTACTATAGACAGTAATACCCTCTGTTGTAATAGTTTACACCTTAGCTGTTTTTAATTGTATAGTGTATTTACTCTTAGGCTGTTTTGTAGCCTAGATTTGCATTTGAAGTGGGAGGGCGATCCCATCTCCAGAGTTAGTGTCTTAGTGAGCTCAAACAGCAATTGACAATTTACCAATATAATTAGTTCAAAAAGGCATTTGTTCTTCTTTAGCCTAAAAGTTCTTAAAAGATTTTAAAATTGTTTATCTATATATTATTTTTAAACTAAGACAAGCCTGTTAACTCGCATGGTGAATTTCTTTGAAGAGGGCTGTCAGTCTGGATTGGAAAAAACTTAACTAGGAGCTGGTAGTAGCTTGGGGGGAGAAAAGGCTAAAAGGAGAAAAGGTGCAAGCTCTGCATCTGCAGATGGACACAGCGGCGTCCCTCGGTGTGCGCCCTTGGAGGGGGGTTGAAAAGGCTATGACCAGTGCTGCACATGTGCCCTTAGTGTGAGCCAACCACCATCTGGGTGCACGTGGCAAGAAGTCATGTCCCCTAAGGGAAAGCCTTCGGGGGCACAGAGGACTACAGGAGAAAGACTCCATGTGGGGTCATCCACTGATGAGCCCCTTCCCCAAGAAAAAGTTTATGAAGAAAAAGTGGCTTTTTAAAATCTTTTTTCCATTTGTATGGTGCAAGCCACTTTAAATTCTTTAAGTGCTCCAAGGGCCCCCCAGGTTTAAATCCTTTGTTTTTGTTTATGGGGCACTTGGAGCTGGAGTGCCCTTTTGTCCTAAGGCCAGTTAATTTAAATTTTCACCTAACTGGTTTAGCTTGAGCTTGAGGGCCCCAGGGGTGAGATAACAAAACAGATTAAGGAAGTTGTTATTTTAGAAGTTGACTTCAAAGCTTGTATAAAAATCCCTTAGAACTTTGGGGATTTTGTTTCTATGGGTGTTGTTCAAGATAGAAAAGGAAAGGTGGGTGGAACACTGATTCCTAGGGGAACGTGTCTGGGATCAAACCTCAGGGAATTCCACGGAGTCCACAGCGCAAGCCTGCATTAGAAAGATGTATAGATAGGGGGTCTTGTCTATACCCGCTGGCAGTCAGTCCGTTAAGAGGGCTAAGAGCCTTTGGCTAACATCAGGGGGTAGCCCTGATCAGAAAGCCTCAATTTCTCCTTCTAAAGGTCCCACGCAAAGACTCAGACCGAAAATAAAAGGAAGCAAAAGAGGAGAGACTGCCAATCCTCAAGGGTGGGATGGCTTAAGGCAAAGCTAACGCTACCCTCTTGGGGTGAGGGGATACTCACAAACTCTGTGTATTCCAGGAGCCTCACATTCCGGCACCAGCTGTGGGGTCTCTCCCTTTCCTAGTGGGTCATTGGCCACGGTCCACGAGGACAAAGGGAGCAGAAGCAATGAACAGGGTCAGGGACAGCCAGTGAGCACTGATGGAAGAAAGCCCTTCTGGGGAGGCAGGATCAGTGATACAAACAGCTCCAGACTCAGTGAAACAGCTCCATTTATTCAGTGGGGGTTAGGGAAAATATAGTGTAGAGGCAGTAACCAATGCTTCAGCTGATATGTGCTCATAGTATGCTTTATTTACATGTGGAAGTAGGATCCTATCATCCAACTATTGGGCAATGCCTAATTATCATAGAGAAAAAACCTGGGGATAGTTTTTACTCCAGGTATCTATGCCAAAGGTCATGTTTTAAATGAGGCCAAGCATCCATGCTTGGCGGCACTTTCCAGGTGAGTCAGGCAGGAAGTCCCTAAGAAAGAAGCCAACCTTAGCAGCAGAGTTCCCCAACAATGGACATTGTCTACAAATTTCCCAGGCCTAAGTGACACACATATAATGCAACCTCTACACCCAAGCTCATGGAACATAGAACAGGTATGATGGAGAGGACACTAATGAATATCTACGTTCTCAATAATGAAGCTTCCTCATGAAGACGAGGGCAGGAATACAAAATGTCAGAAATAGGCAAAGTGTAGAGATCAAGAGTCTGCTGAATGCTGGTCCTTGGAAGGATCCCTTTATTAAAATTCTCCCACCCAAGGCTCAGGGACCATCACCCCAGAGGGGGCAGAAAGATTTTAAGAGGCAGGGAGGAGGTGCATGACCATAGGGAAACAGTCCTATAAACTCCTGGGAACCTGCTCATATGATTCTATGGCAGTGGTGTCAGCATACGCAAGTCCCAAATTCAGGCAGATGATAACCCAGCATAGAACTGGGAAAATGAATAGCAGATCTTAATATTATCTGAAGGAATGTTGGCAGTGGATAGCTGCTAGATGAAGAAGAGTTGATCTTCCTAAAACAAGGGACTCTAGATAGGCTGACTAGATTTAGTGTGCAGGTTTGTAATGAGGAACGGTTGGGGACGCTGACAACCCAGTGGGCCTTAACAGAGTGACCGAGTACATAGGCTCCAGTGAGGGGGGTACTGGGAGGGTGCCTGTGGGGTCAGGGGTATAAAGATGAGTAAGATTATTTGAGCTGTTCTGTATGAAATAAACAAAAATTCAATAAAACCTTTTTAAAAAAGAAATAGATTTGAGTCTTGTCACAAGACGTTTATCCATGAAACCAGTTCTTAGAATCCAAAGTAGCTGCAGTAGCCAAATACTCACAGCAAAGGAGTCAAATGCAATATTGAGACAGAGATGCCCTCTTTTTCTCCCGCTTTTAGTTATACTTTGAACATTTGCAGGGTTGAATGAAGCATCTATATTTTCAGCCAAAGGAACCTCAAAATAATTGTCATATTCAGAGAACTTGGGCTATAAAGTTTAATACTAGAAATTCTGAGGTGAGATTATTCAAAACCTAAAATAATTTATAAAATAAGCTC
>NW_008339767.1:399347-399457 GCF_000622305.1 Nannospalax galili
TCCAGATATACACATTGGAGATAAAAAATACCTAAGTTCAAAGATAGCTAGTGTTAAATAATGAACACAGAATATTTCAATTAAAATCTTACCAATCAAATTATATATAT
>NW_008339767.1:399495-417003 GCF_000622305.1 Nannospalax galili
GGATTGTTCAGTTTTTAATAAGTGGAAGCAGTTTTATATCATTTCAGTATGCTATTCTGCATTTAATGAGAGGAATTTAGAATAGTTATTCTTTATTCTGAACAATATTTTGACTTTTCATGAACATGTCAGCTTGGTACAAGACAGTTTTGATTCTTTATGGAGAATGTTTCTGAAAGGTTTGATATTTCCAGCTGAAAGTCAAACAAGGTTTAAAATGCAAGATTAAGTTTGGCAAATCTTAATAGCTTCTGATGAAAACAGGATTGCACCAATCTGTAGAAAACACACTCGTCTGCTGCTCCAGTTATATCCTTTTACTAAGGAAGACTGTAAATGTCCCTATGGGATAATGCTATGATAGTAAAAATACCATTACTGTATGGAGACTGTTTGGATTTTAATCCCTTGAGAAGATTTTGATTTTGTGAATGTGTGTTGCAGAAGCAAGTGTATTAAAAAAAAAAAAAAAGCATAGCTGTCTTTCAAATAAGGATAATGACACTTGTAAAACACACAGGTGCTTCACTTTCACTAAACACACATACACACATGTGAGCACCCACATCACAACATCACATTTCTGTCCCCTCTTTCTCATACACATACACACACACACATGCACACAGGTGAGAATGTATACATATACATCACATTTCTCTCTCCTCTCTCATACACACGCATGCACACATATCATATTTCTCTCCTTTCTCTCATAAACACACATACACACCTACATCACATGTCTCTCCTCTTTCATAAATGCACATACACACACGTGCATGCACACATCACACATTCCCTCTCTCTCTCTTAAACACACATGCACCCACATATGCACACACATATATGCACACACATACATCCCACTTCTCTCACACACAGAGACAGACACACACACCTGCACACACACACTCACACATACACACACCTGCACACACACCAGCTGCAGAAGATATATTGAGATACTTCTTAGATGCTCCAGATCTACAGTCAACAGCTCACAGCTGTCTCTTTCTGGAATTAAGATAAGCCTCCCCAGTCCACCTATCCTCTCTGCAGGGTATCTTCCATGCAATGATTAGTCCCTGATGAGATGCAGAGTTTATATCCTCTCCTTAAAATCATGATTCTGTGCAGGATGCTCTCAGTTGCAGTGCTCCTAGGGGATTACTGGGGGCTTTGATTTCATTTGCATCAGTATGTGCTCTCACCTTGTGCTTCACTGTTTTTTTGTTTTTGTTTTTATTTTCTTCTCTCTCTTCACTGGTGGCAATTGTGAGAGCACACCTGGACAAATTCCTGCTTCAACTTTTGTTGTCCCATCAAAATCTGCTTGGGACAAATCAGACCTATACACTGTGGGACAGTTTCTCATCAAATTTATTAGTTTTGCTACTGAAAGTTGTGAGGTTTCTTCTGGGGTAGTAGTATTTCTTAACTTTTTTTTTCTATTCTGTAGAACTGAAAGTTCTTTGAATCCTATCCAGTAGACAATAAGAATGATCTTCCCTTATGGTGAAATAATAGATTTTCCAAATACTTAAAAAAATTCTCCTCTCCTTACATTTATATTTATTATTTGTTACCACACCTTCAGTTCACCTCATAGTGCAAATTTTTATATGCATGACTAGATTCCAACAATTTCAGATACTATTTAGAAAATTAAAGTTAAACACAGAGTACTGCAAAAGGCATATGGGGTTCATACTCAAGAACATATGTGGGTTGAAGTATTGGAGTGCTGCATGTTGAGACTGGTCCTTGCTCTCAGAAAAAATAATTTTGACAACTGTCTCTTCTTTAAGGGATATTCTCAAGACTTCTAAGCTTGGTATTTAAGCCACCTACCAGTATTATTCCAGTTTCCATGTCCTGTTTTATACTTCTTATCTTTCTTTGAAGTGTTGTCTGATGCTGACCTACTTAGCTGTGCTTTTGAATTACTTATAGTTGCTTTCAGGAACTGGAATCATATAGAAACTTGCTTACCAATTTTCAAGTACAGCCCCAGGATGGTTTTATGTATCTGATTTCTTTGACAAGATTTGTCACAGACCATTTACTTCCCGTTCCAGAGTCTGTATTCAGGATACAGTTTTGCTTTTAGTCCTGGCCTTGACGGACTTTTGCACTCATGTATACTGTACAAAGTTCCTTCTGTCCTTCCATCTCTACCTCCCACCTTCTCTCCAGTCTTCCTTTCTATATTCATTTTAATTCAGCTTCTCTAGAAATAGAGTGACATGAATTATTTTTATAGGAATTTCTAGTTAAAGTTCTCTCAGGAAAAGAGAACCGTGGGGTACAGGATGAGAAAAGAAGACACTTGAGGAAAGGGATGGCAAGAACTACAGACTTGATCTAGTCTGATCTTTGAGGAATGATACTCTGTGCTACAGATTTCACTACAGTGTTAGTTTAGCCTGCAAAAAATAAAGTCAACAAATAAAGTATCCCACTGTCAAATTCACTGGCAAAGGTCTATGACTTGATATCAGTGGGGCACAAAGGAATTCTTAAAGGAAGAGGATAGCTATGGGTTGTTATTTGGGCCAACAATCTGAACATCATGGAGCTAAGGCACAGTAATACGGCTGGTAAAGAGGGTCACTATAGGCAATAAGAGTATCACTACATCACAGATTTGTCTACCCACCTATTACCTATCTATCATCCATGCAGAAAAATAGGTCATCTTCATCTGAAAGTGTGCATTGTATAGTGAAAAATAAGGATGAAATGGCATTTGAAATGCAGAAAAGCAAATTCTTTTACAGAAATCTGAATTGGGAACTCAGTGCATTTATAATTCTTTCTTGATGAATAAGATTATAAAAACATTTCTAAGTGAGGCAACTGTCAAACATAATGACAAAGGTAATCAGAAGTACACAGAGGAGTAAAGCAAGGCACATGAATGACACAATAGTTATTTCTAATGGTTATTTTGACAAAACAAATCCTCATCAAAATGAATGTTTTATCCTACTTTTCTGTCTGAAGGGCTGTGAGTATAATTCATAGTTTCTTGCGAAGGGCTTGGTGAACCATCTCAGAAGTTTCTTTGTGTTCTACTGTTCCTTACCGTGGGGCTATGTGTTCAGACCTAAGGATGTATCCCAGGACAAGAGAAGTTGAAGGGTACACTATGAGTAGAGTATCTCTTTACTCATTCAGTTTTTAAAATGGTTTCCTGACATTTTTCTTATCAGACACTAACAAATGTTGGGTCAAATAGAATTATACTGTGGTGGGGGTTAATCATGATGAGTAGGTTGCTAAACCAACTTTATTTTTTCTTTTCAAAGAAGGAACAATTAAAATAATTGGAAAATCATGGTCAAGAACTTTATAAAACTACCAACTTGCAATTTAAAATTGAACTTTTGCTAGACAAAGTTTTGGGTAGCTGGGTTGGGTAGTACATTTTTGTAATCCTAGTACTTGTGAGATGGAGAGCAGATGATCTGGAGCTCAAGAGGTACTTGGGCTACATAGAATGTTTGTGGTCAGTTGGGCAGGATCTATCTGAGAACTGGTCATAAAGATGTGTTTGTGTGTGTGTGTGTGTGTGTGTGTGTGTGTGTGTGTGTGTAGGGTTACTCACTTCTGTGCATGAATTCCTCTGCATGCAGGATGTCAAATGTCATCTACTTTCACTGTCCACCTTTTTGCCTTGAGACAGAGTAGAAGGAGGGAGAAAATTGATTCTTTCCCTAGAAACTATTAGAATTTCTAATAGAATATAAGCTAAGGTTGGGACTTCCTGACTACCTCCTTCATTCATGCTGGGCCTGTCTGATTTTTGTTTGCATAGGTCTTATACATGTTGTTATAAGTGCTGTGAGTTCATATATGCCTGGGCAACACAGTTTCCTTGTAGTCATCCACCACCTCTGACTGTTATAATCTTTTCACCTTTACTTCTATAATGACCACTGAGCCTTGGTAGGAGAGGGTATGATATATGTGTACAATTTGGGGCTGAGCAATCCTCAGACTCTTATTCTTTACACTGTCTCCTGCAAGAAGAAGCTTCTCTGGTAAGAGTTGAGAGATACACTAATCTATGAGTTTAACAATAATTCATTATGAGTTAGTTTAATGCTATGTGTATTTAACAAAATGATAGTAGTATGCTCTAACTTATGGTCTGTGATCTGCCTAGCTACAGGTTTATGGCCATGATAACAGCATCAGGTATGGGCTACATCTTGTGAAGTAGACTTTAAATCCAATTAGAAGTTGGTTGGTTACTACCTTAATATTTGTGCCACTGTTGTACCAGTGAGCATATATTATTAAGCCAGTTGCTATTGTAGCTTGCACACAGCTAAGTAAGGTCAATGATTACCTTCCTCTGCCAGTAAGATGCATAGCATCTTCTAGTACAATTGAATCTAACCAGCAGAGATGAAGCTTTGAGGTCAATACCAGCTTGATTTCTCCTTGTCTATTCTGTGATGTAGGAATGCGGAATCTTCAGCAACAGGGTCTTAAGAATCAAGTACTGATGGGTAACAAAGTGCAATGACAATAGCTAGTATTGTCTGAGGATTTTTGGACTCTCTCTGGTCAACAACTCCAGAAGAAGGAGTCCATTTCTGGCAGTGGGCTTTTCATTTATTGGCTTGTGGTATCTATTCCGGCCACTGAATCCCTTTTATAGGATAACTAGATTTACATTATTTTGTTATAAGCATCTATAATAGGTTTCCCTATGACTCTTTCAAATGACCTTTGGTGTTAATTGTCCTTCCTTATACTTCTTCTTCTGAACTAACCTGCCATTATTCACCCTATGAAATCCATCCTATCTGTTGTTCCTTTTTCCCATTGACATTGCTGCATACTTATCTCCCTTATTATAAACTACTCTCCCCAAAGTCCATGACCTCCAATGATTTTCTAGAGAAACATACCTTTCTTAACATTTTAATTTAGCATCAAATTATGAGAAAGAACATGCAATGTTTGTCTTTCGGGATCTTGGTTATCTCACTAAAAATGGTTATTTCCAGCTACATCCATTTACCTGTGACTCTAATAATTTAATTTTCTTAAGACCTGCATAATATTTCATTGTGTAAATGTACCATACTTTCATTATCCATTCATTAGTTGATATATATCTAGGCTGTTTCCATTTCCTGGCTACTGAGAGTAGGGCAGCATTACCACGGATAAACATGCTATCTCTGTAGTACGATACAGAGTTCTTTGGTTATATGCCTAAGAGTAGAATGGCAGACCTGTTTTTGGCATTTTGTGGTTTTCCACACTGATTTCCATAATTGCTGCACCAGTTTGTACTTGCACCAGGGGTGTGTAAGTGTTCCCCTTTTGCACACCCTTGCCATCATTTGTCATCATATGCTCTTTTGATCTTAGCCATTTTGACTGGGGTAAGATGAATCTCAAAGTGTTTAAATTTTCATTTCCTTGATGAATAAATATGTTGACTATTAAATAAATATTTCTCAGTCATTTGTGTTCAACCAAACTCTCTGTTTAGTCTCTTGTTGCAATTTTTAATTCAATTGTACGCTTTTTGATGTTTAGCTTGAGTTCTTTATATGTTCAAATATTAACGTTCTGCCAGATGTTTAGCTAGCTGGTAAAGATTTTTTTTACATTGGGTAGGTTGTCTCTTTACTTGAAATGTTGTTTCCTTTGCTGTACAGAAGCTTTTTAGTTCAATGAGGTGCTATTTGTCAACCTCTCATCCTCATGGATTAGTAGGTGTGATATTGTAAAAATGGCCATCCTTCCAAAAGCATTCTACAGATTCCATGCAATCCCCATTAAGATTCTAACATGATTTTTCATAGACATTGAACAAAAATAATCTCAAACTTCAAATGGAAACACACACACACACACACACACACACACACACACACAAACAGGTAGCCAAAACAATCATGAAAAAATAGAAAAATATCATCATCCCTAATTATAAATTATACTGTAGAGCTATAGTAATCAAAACATTAGGATACTTACATAAAAACTGATACATGAGTCAACGGAATAATAAAAGACCCAGATTTAATTTCTTGCACTTACAGTCACCTGATTTTTTGGGGGGTGGGTGGGGTTAGAGGAAGAATGAATTTATTTTAGTTTACAGGTCCAGGGGTATACAGTTGATCAAGGTGGAGAACACATGCCAACAGGTAAACATCTTGGCAAGAGGTTGACTGTTCACATTTTCATCCACATACAGGAAATGGATAAAAAGAACAAAAAGTGGGTTCTATTTTGTGTATGAGTGTATTAATACATGTGTGTAAGTGCACCCATATCCTGTAATCCCACAGAGGTCAAAAGAAGCCATTAAATTCCCTGAAACGGGGGTTAGAGATGATTGTTAGCCATCATGTGGGTGCTGGGAATTAAACCCAGGTCCTCTGCAAGAGCAGTCAGTGCTCTTACCACTGAACTATCTCTCCTACTCCCAGTAAATGTTTTAGAAACATTCAAAGTCCACCCCTAGTGACATACTTCCTCTAGCAAGGCTCTACTGCCTAAAGGTTTCATAACCTCCCTAAATTGCCCTAAAGACCTAATGTTCAGTACATGAGCCAATTGGGGACATTTCTTATTCTAATCACCACAAACTGTAAGAGCATTGTAACTGTTCCCCACATCTACTTTCATACTGGTTGCTATGCATAGCGCTATGCATAGTATTGGAAGAGAAAAATAATTATCAGTTTTAATGAGCTACCCTTCGAGCTGCTAAAACCACTGGCCTGGCAAGTATACCCCATGGTGCAAGAGTGACGTGAAAGTTGTGGGAGTAACCAACTAAGGCTTACTTCAAAAGATAGAACTCAGACCTGGCACTGTTAATCAGGCCCGAGAACCTGTGGTTAGACAGATCCAAGCTGTAGGGGGAGAACCTACTACTATTCTTCTGCTAAATATACATAGTATTAAATTGGCTCTTAATGATTTTTGACAAAGTGGTCAAAAGTGCATATTGGGCAAAAATAGCATGTTCAACAGCTGATGTTGGTCAACCTGGATAGCTACATGTAGAAGAATGAAGCTAATCTTCATTTCACGCTGAAGAAAAGTCAACTCCAAATGGGTCAAGGATCTCAATGCAAAACCTGATACCTTGAATCTGAGAGGAAAAAGTAGGGAATACACTGAAGTCGATAGGCACAAGAAAGGAGTTTTTTGAACAGAATCCTGATTAATATTAAGCATTAAGACCAATAATTGAAAGTGAGATGATTCATTGAAAATTGTTTAAGAAGCCTGATAGAACCAGGTTTGATACTTATCAACACTTTTTAGTAAATAGCCAGAACTCATGTTTCAATATTCTGGAATCTGATGAGTACAGATTCATATGATTACTCTCCTTTCAAAGCTTTAAGCCTTCTTATTTCTATCCATGCTTTACTTAGAATATAACTGGCTTCTCATCTCTTCACTATTGATCTTATTTTTGTTACTCACTTTCCTTCATTGTTTATTTTTAACACTATTTGAAGAAGTTTGCTTTAGCTCAGATCAGAAATTATTAGTTGGGGATTTTTCTACCACTCTATAAGGCTCAAATAGTTTTGGGAACTCTTTAATTGGTTTCTGAATTCTACTTACCTCTAAGTATCAAGACAGAAACCTTGAAGATAAAATATTGGAAGAAACAGTAATTCAGATCATCATAATAATACATAAATATTAGCTGTTTAGGAGGTCATTAAGCATCTTGAGTGAAAGACAAGAGAAAATCTACAATGATTGACCTCCTTTGGGAAAGGCAAATGGATAGTGATACTATCAGGACCAAGTATTGGATTCCTGAGTCTAAGATTTTTCATCGTAATTACCTCCATCTGTCTTGTAGCTTATTATTATCTTACCACTTCTATTCTTACAACATGGTGCCTGATGACTGGGGGAAATTTCAAATGCAACTCTAAACATGTAATATTTTTTAATTATTTATTTAATAACCACATACTTAGAAGAAGCATTTCATTACAACAGCATTGACATATTCAATAACAATTTCAAGAGCTAGGGTACATCTCTTTCAAAATTGGTTGTAAATTTTTAGGTTTACAGTTGAATTAATACAGTTATACAATATTGTACTCAGTGTAAACCCTATAAGACATAAAACTGAATGAGGTTTTAACCTTTAAAAAAAAAGGTCTCCATTTCATTTTAAAATATACTGTTTCTTACAGAAAATTCATTTTTAATACTACTAACACTTAGATGTTGGCACATGTGTCTCTAATCTCTATGTATTTTATTATTACTAATCGCAGCTGGTTACTTTCTGAGATCAGCTCCTCGGCATCTGAGCATGGATTTAAAGTCATCAGGTAGGTTTCAATGGTAATGTTTTTCACATCTACTAATTATTAAGGAGAAAATTTTTATGCTTTGAAGAATTATTTTTAATCATTTTTTTATTTTTAATAATTACATGATTAGAAGAAGCATTTCACCACAGCTTTAACATATTCAGTGACACACTCCAGAGCAAGAGTACATCTCTTTCACAAGTGGCTGTAAGTTTCTAGGTTCACAGTTGAATTAATACAGCTATACAATATTGAACTCAGTATAATAAGCCCTGTAACACATGAAATTGTTAACCTTTAAAAAAGATCTCCATTTCATTTTAGAATATATTGTTCCTTGCAGAAAGACTCATTGCTTTTGCTACTAACACTGAGATGTTGGCACATGCATCTCTAATCTGTATGTATCTGATTATTACGAGTCATAATCGGTGGCACTTGGATCCTTGGCACCTGTGTATGTCTATAAAGTCATCTGGTAGATTTCAGTGGTAATGTTTATCACCTCTACTAATTAGCATGAGGTAAATTTCCATGTTTCCTCCTCAAATATACTACATTAAAAAAAATTTCTCTGAGCCTGCACAACCCATAGGCCTAGAGCCTCATTCACCCTCCCATCTCCCCCACCAGTCTCTCCTCCTAGCCTGGGTCCTATCCCATTCCTTCTCCTGGGGCCCCAGACACCTGGGGAACCTATAAGCCTTCCTGATCCTTTTCATCCAGACCAACTCGGTGCCCTCTCATGTCCCCAGGAGCACCACTTCTGGGCCTGGCGCCGCCCTCACCTCCCTCTGCTTCCCTGAGCATCTTTCCTGACACCAGACCTCACCTTTCCTCTTCCTGATCCTTTGAACCCAGACCAACCCAGCTCCTCAGTGCAGTCCCCAAGAGCCCTTGGGGCAGCTTCTGGCCCTCTCCTTCCTTTGCATCTCTAGGTGGCATGGCCACCAGCTGCCCTAGACCAGTATCTTTCCTGGGCCTGGGTCCTAGGCCAGTCCAAACCCCAAATTCCTGAGGCCAAAGTCTTTCCTGGAGGGATCCAGACCTTAGGAAAAAGACTGAGAGCATCTGATCCTCATCTGAATTGGGCCTCTGTGGGAACTCCTGAAGATAAAAGCAATCTGGCCACTGCAATGTAAAATCAAAAGAGAGAACCAGAAGCTTAGAGGAACCAGCTTTTCATGCCCAAAAAGTAAACCACAAAGACACATAAAGTTCACAAAACGAAGTGGACCTAACCTGAAGGCTTGAGTCTCACACAAGAATCAGAAACTATAAAAGAAATTCACATGAAATCACAGAGAAAAAATAATAACATGAAAAACCAAAATAACATATCCCCACCAAATACCAATAGTCCTTTAGAGGAGTACAGTGAGAACCCCCTAGAGATAATGTAGGACATGGAACTCAAAAGAACAATTATAAACATGATAAAAGATTTTAGTGAATTTAAAGAACACACAAAGAAATCAAAGAACTGAAGGACAATAGGGATAAACTTCTGAATGAATTCAGAAAAGAGAAATAATGAAGAATAAACATGTAATATTTTTATCTTAAAACAATAAAAAATTCAATGACGTCAGGATAAGAAAAATTAAATTTCTTTTACCAGAGATTCAGTTTTTCTTAAGGAATAATTTTCCAAAAATCACAATGGAATTTGCACCAGAAAAGTAGGGTTTAGTCACAATAAGAAGTTATATAATATGTTCTGACTGCAGAAGTCCCAGCGTTCACTAGGTTTTTTAAAAAATATTTTATTTTTATTTTATATGTATGGGTGTATTGCCTGCATGTATGTGATTACAGTGTACTGGTGTTGTGCAGTGCCCTGGAGGTCAGAAGAAGGCTTCGGATTCCCCTGGAACTGGAGTTAAGGACGGTTTGTATCCACCATGTGGGTGATGGGACTCAAACCCGGGTCCTCTGCAAGAGCAGTTAGTGCTCTTAACCACCGAGCCATCTCTCCAGCCCTGTGTTCACTAGGTTTTATTCTATTTGTCTCAGAATTCACAGCAGGACTAAAGTTTTGACACTAGTGGTTCAAGACTTCACCACCGCATCACAGTTTTGACACCACCTGGTTACCATGGTGACCAAAATGTGGTACTGCTATGGTCTTGCTGGTACCTAACCAAGACAGGATCACCTCAGTTACTCCACCAAGAAATCAACAACAAGCTTTACCAGATTTGAAGCTGAACTTCATGCAGGTGTCCCTCTAGGAAGACTCACAGAAAACAAAAAAATGAAATTCAGTTTTAGAAAGATGAATTTAAGACTGGAAGATAAATCATTTCTAACAGATAAGCAAAATATGGAAAGAAACACAAATATGCTACATTTACCCACCATGATCCATTCCTTCCTTCTGAATTCCTAATAATGAAATCCAAAATCACAGAAATAGTTGAAAGGTCAAAGAAATAATCCAGATTTTAAACTTTTAAATAATTAATAAACATATGAAACACTCCCAATACAGATGTCCAAACATAGGAAATCTACCCAAGACCTGAACAGGAAAGCCTACAATAAGTTGTAGGAAAAAGTCCAATATAGGGAAAAACTCTTCAAGGAAATTGAAACACTGAAAAAGAAAAAAATTTATTGGAGATGAAAGAAATGGTCAACAAAATAAAAAGCACATCAGAAAGCAACCCAAGCAAAGATCACAGAAAAGAAGACATTTTAGAAGTGGAAGAAAAGTTGAGAAAAATGATATGCTCACACATATATAAAGGAAAAATTAAGATAATCAGGGAATGGAGGGATGGCTCAGAGGTCAAGAGCACTGGCTGCTCTTGTAGAAGACCAGGGTTTGATTCCCATCATCTGCATGGAGGCTAGCAACTATTGGTAACTCCAGTTCCAGGGGAATCTGATGCCCTCTTCTGACATCTGGGGGCACTGCATGACACAGGTACACTTACACACATGCAGGCAATGGACTCATACACATAAAATAAAAATAATAAATAAAATATTAAAAAAAGAAATATGATTAACGCTTCCAAGAATTCTGGGATATATTCAAGAGGCCAAATCTGTGAATTTCTGGAGTAAAAGAAGGAGCTGAGATGAAGTAAAAATCAATAGACAGAATGTTTAATGAAATTATAGAAAAAAACTTCCCAACTCTGAGAATGAACCAGACAAACAAACACAAGAGTAATTTAGTTGCCCATACTGGGGGATCCAGGAAAGTCACATGGCATAGGGAAGGACCGAATACTAGTTTTCTACTAATTGTTATAGCATTAAACTGACTCTTAATGATTTATTGTTGTACCCATAGATTAATGCATCTTTCAACTCTCACTAGTTTCCTTATGCAACAGATGGTAATTAACACAGAAACCCACAGCTGGCCAATGTATAGAGAACAAAAGGCTGCAGACTGCTTAACCCTGAATAGATGCCTATATCAAAATTCTACCTCCCAAGGCTCAGGAATCATTGCAGAAGAGGAGCAGAAAGATTTCATGAATCAGAGGATTTGGATGACCACAAGGAAGTAGAATTTTCCAGACAGCTGGTCAGGTATTCATATGAAATCACAGCAATGGTGGCAGTATATACAAGTCTCTGGCAAGTTCAAACCAGACAAAATCCCACCACAGTCATGGGGAAGTAGATAAGAAACCCAATCCAATCTGAGGAAATTTTGGCAAGTGATGGCTGCTAGGAGGGGAGAAAGAGTATCTTTCAAGGACTTATGATAGGTTAATCAGGCTCCAATGGATGGACCTACACTGAAGGACATTTGGGGATGCAAATTAGACTCTATAGGCTATATATATATATAAAGTTGGGCAAAGGGCAGTAAGGGTAGGTGTGGTATAGGAAGGAGTTTAAATATTATCAAATTATATTGTATGAAAATTGAAAAATTTGGGGCTAGAGAGATGGCTGTCAGTAGTTAAGAGCACTGACTGTTCTTGCAAAAGACACAGTTTTGACTCCTAGCAACCACATGGTGGCTAAAACCCATTGTCACTCCAGTTTAAAGGCTCCAACACCCTCTTGTGACCTTCATGGGCATTGCACAACATGGGTGCACTTATAAACATGCAGGTAACATACTCATTTACATAAACTAAACAAGTATTTAATAAAAAATTAGAAAAGAAAATTGGAAACATTTAATGAAAAATAAGTTAAAAATAAAATATGTAAATATATATGAACATTAAAACTGATATACTGGATTTAAATATCTTACATGTATTTCATTAAATAAAATTAATTGATTAAATTAATCCACTATATGAAAATTCATCACTAGCTTTTATTATTTGGTCCATGTTTATGTTGGCTCAGCAAAAGTTTAATTTTCTTATGGACAGTTTGGTTTGTCTCAGCAATCTTAAAATCTTTTAAACCATGACAGAATATTCTTTCTATTTAAGTTTTAACCATTCACCTACTGATGTAAAATACAGACTTAAGACTCTTTCTTCACTCTGCATCAAACTGACTTGTGGTTCTAGGTCACTTCCTCTTTCTTCACTGGTTATGATAATCTATTTACATTAGGGAAATCGTTACTTCTCTGAATAATCGTGTGCTTCAGTGTCAGCAACTGAATTTTAAAAGTGATTTGTCCATAAATGACCCCATGATGCAATGCCAGCCCCCATTTTTTCTGCCTCTTTTTTTGAGATAGCACCTGTGGAGAGGATTCTGGGAAATTCTGTTGTTACTTATTATGGTCAAAGGGATTACAAGGGCTGGGGAGGAAGAGAATCCATTTTCACTGATTGAAATGCTTTGCTTAGATATGATCCTCACAACTGTACCGTTCTCTGCTATGCATCACAATAAGGCTAGCTCAGCGGACAAGTAAGCATGAAAGGGACTTGAGCTCCTGCTATCATTAGTTATTTAACAACTTCACCAGCCATCTCAGCTAACTGTCATTATGAAAATCAGTATGGAAGTTTCTCCAAAAAAGAAAAACATGACTAGCATATGACCCAACTATGCACTCCTGGTCATAACTAAGGAAATTTGTATCCTACCACAAAGATACTTGTTGATCCATGTTCATTGTTGCCCTGTTTACAACTGCAAGTGAATGAAGCCAGTCGAAATTACTGCCAACAGATGAACACATAATGAAAATGTGGTATATATACATAATGGTATTTTATTTACCTGTAAAACAATGAAATTATGAAATTATAAGGATGGATGGACCTGGAAAGCACAATCTTAAGTAAGACGACCTCGGTTCAGAAAGAAGAAAACTGCATGTTCTTTTTCATATGCTGATCCCAGCCTGTCATGTATACATGGGTATACATGTGCGTAAAGCCAAAAAAACTAGTTAGGTGTCCAAGAGGAGATAAAAATAGGTGTTGAAGAAGGGGTGGAGGGAAGTAAATGGACACGAGGGACATGGAAGAGGAAGGGAAACTGGGAGTCACAAGGGAAGGCAGGGCTAGCAGGCGAATGAGAAGATGAGGGGGAAGATGATTCTGTTACAACACCCATCAAACTGCCACAATGCGCCCTTTGTTATTTATTTATTTATTTATTTATTTATTTATTTATTTATTTATTTATAATTTATGGATATGAGTTTTTTGCCTGCATGCATGTAAGTATACCTGTGCATTCAATGCCAATGGAACCTGTGAACTGAACCCAGGTCCTCTGCAAGAACAGGTAGTGTGCTTAACCACTGGGCCATCACTCCCGCCTCAGAAAATGCCATAATTATATCTAATAGCTTGCATGCTAACTAAAAAAAGTGTTTTTAAAAGAAAATATTATATAAATATCCATTAAGTGCATAATATAGTTCTTCCCTGCCTGCCCTTCTCGCTCACTGGTAACTCCTACGCTGGCAATAGCAGTTCCATTGCACACTCAACTCCCTCCATTCTCAAGGCCCATTTGTGAAGTTAATTTTTATTAATAACTTGATATTCCTCACTTAAGCAAATCCCCATATTAACTCCTCTTTGTCATGCCAAATCCAAAACTTTTGCCTGCTTACATGATTGTTGATTATGTAACAACTCCGTCACTAGATTTCATGAGAATTAAGACAATATATGCTTCTTTTCACTATTATATTCACAGTATCATGTGTGCCCCCAACTCATCAGAACTCCTAATGTTTATTTATTCTTAATGGGGGAAATCTGTATATTTTACTAAGAAAATATTATCCTTCAGCTTGCTACTGCACGTTTGTGTCCATAGGAACAGCGTTTTCAAAAAATATTCTTCCCTTCCTGTGTCAGTACCTCAATTTTTATATGTTATGTTTCTCTGAGAAACTTCTTACTTTCTGCTTTGACGAGAAATGTTTGCACCAAGTCTTAGTTGTTAGGATTTTGGATCTTAAATGTATTATATAATGTGTATATGGAGCTCCGTGAACGGCATTGCTCTCAATTTTTGCAGGATTACTGATAACATTCCTTTGATAGAGTAAGTTAATTTTTCTTGCTGCAATTTATTTACTCTGGAAATATCAGAAAACTCACTATTCAGAGGCTTCTTAATCCATTGCCATTTAAAATGACAGTTCATGTGCTTGGGATGGTGGCAAAAGGGGATGCCATTTATTTCCACAAGGCTTATGTAATAGGCAGAGTGTAGACAGTAGATAAAGCTGAATACATGTGCTTGGGTTAGAGAATATTTTAATTGCAAATTCACCAGTGGAGAAATTCTTGTCACTACCTTAGAGGAGAATGAATAGATCATATCCCTGTTCTTTCTGCATGCATACTTAAGAATTTTATCAGAGAATCAGGCTAGACATCACTGAGCTCCATTTTTAGGCTTTCTGTCCCTGTAAGTGTCTTAGCTAACTCATTAGCTGTAATATATCTTCTTGAGAGAGGTAGAATTTCCTACTGATGACATATTTTTTGCCAGCTCAGATGTCCAGCTTGCACCACTGGAAACTCATTTGCCCAAAGGAAAAAAACACAGCAAATATTTTCAGTTTAAATACAGAACTTCTCTTTGTCAGGTATTTTTTATTATTATTGTGCTATCAATTTAAAGGTGTTAATTTATGGGTTTTAGTTAACAGGATACAGTCTTTACAAAGTTTTAATTTTACTGTGTTTAATTCATTAACTTGTTGAAACTTTACAGCAATGTACCTGACATTATAACTGTTCAGAGGATGAGACTGAGGTATGGAGATGGTGACTGTCTGAAGTTACAGTAGGATTATTAGTGAGGACTCTGATCCAGTCACCTTCCCTCAGAGTCCATACCCTTCACTGCTACTAGGTGTACATCTATTTAGCTGAAAACTATGTTTCTCCCTAAGTTTGATATTAATTCAATAACATTATTCCTTAAAAGTTGTCTTGGCTTCAACTTAGATGTGAACAAATTTTCTCCAAACTCCACCCAGAACAGCCAACCCACCACAAAAGCAAAGTACAACCCAGTAGAGTACTGGTTGCTTTATTTCTTAGCAAATGGGGCATAGTAAAATTTCCAGTCCTATCTCCCTTGTCACATGCTTTTCTGATAAGGAATACTATTCTATCCCCTTAAATTGGAGTGGAAATGGCTAAGGAGAGGTCATTGAAGGTGAGACCGGTCATACCAGATCATCAAGGTACACTTGTTCTCCCAGGATAGTCACGATGCTGTGATGAAGCTCAGTCACAGAAAGAGAACAGGTACATTTGCTCTGGCCGTCAGCCTCACTGTAATACCAGCCAACACAGAGTCAGCCATCCGGCATGCTTCTGGAGGCTTCTCTGCATGACTCAGTTTTAAACATTGTATCTTTCTAATTGGTATCTGACACTTAGATAAAGACAATTCACAGTTTTATGCTTTATAAAGCCTGACTCGAGTTTTGGAAAATAATAAAGTTGTTTATGGCACTAGGCTTTGGGATTTGTTTACTACTCAGCAATAAGTGGATTAGTAAAATAGGTCTTTGGCCTAATATTGGGTTTATAATTAATATTTCTAGATCAGTTGTTGAATTTGAATTCTTCGTTATATTTTAATCCTAAGGAAATTTTAAAGTTACTTTACACTAAAGGCACGTAATTTTTAAATTCATAGTAGAAATTTAAAATTGAATTTGAATTTAAGTGATAGGATTTTTTTCACTTTAATTGCTTTCAATTGCTCAGAATTTTTTTTTTTTTTTTTAGACAGGGTCTCCTTGTAGCCCCAGCTGGCCTGGAACTCACTATGTAGACCAGGACAGCCTTGAACTCACAGAGATCTGCCTGCATCTGCCTCCTGAGTCCTGGGATTAAAGACCTGTGCCACAATCCCTGGCTCTATGCTTCATTTTATCTTCAAATTCAGAACTGTAAAAATCATGATTTTTAAAATTTATTATTTTAATTTTATGTATATGACTGTATTTTCTTCATGTATGTAAGTGCACTGGTGTTGTGCAATGCCTATGGAGATCAGAAGATGGATCCCCTGGAACTTGAGTTATGAATGGATATTAGCCACCCTGTGGAATTGGGATTTGAACCTGGGTCTTCTGCAAGAACAGCCAGTGCTTTTAACTGCTGAGCCATCTCTCCAGTAAAATCATGATGTTTTTACTGTTATTAAGTACAAAGTTTAACCAGAATCCCTTTCACGGCCATGTGAATATGCTTGAGTGTTCAAGGTTTAACCATGTATTTTATGTTCTTATCAAATTTGAGTATGAAGTGGGTTCAAGGTCATTGGAAAGGAAGATTAATTTTCTATCAAATACTATTAGAAACTATACTTCATTGAAGTAGATTTTTCAGTGATGGAGAGGGTTCAGTAGTGGACGTTCTTGGAATGAGATGGAAGTAACAAAGGGAAGACTTTTGAGTGATCTTCAGTGTAAAACAAACAAAACAACATGATAGTAGTAGTGCCTCTCTCTTCCCCTTCTTCTTCCTCTCCCTCTCCCTCCCCTGGCCCTGCCCCTCTCTGTGTTTGTGTGTGTGTACTTCTAGAATAGAGTATACTAATCTACAATTGCCTATGACCTAAAGTATTAGAATAATTCAATATTATAGCACTTGAGTTTTAGCACAATTTGTTAGATTTTATTTGAGCACAGTGAATATTTGATTAAAGATATATAAACATTTTAAAAAAATATAAAACAGTAAATACTCTCCAAGAGCTTAGCTCTTCTAGCACGCTAATGACT
>NW_008339767.1:417055-435105 GCF_000622305.1 Nannospalax galili
ACTGAGAATTAAAAGAAAACAATCATACATATTTCAATAACTCAATAATATTTTTCATATCATCAGTACAAAATAGTAGGTGCTTTATCATCAAACAAAAACTAGCAAGAATAAGCAGAATGGGTAAAGGAAGCCTCAGCTGTAGAAGGGTAGGAAAAATGAAGCTCAATTTTTTTCTTTTACCAGGTAGGTCCCAAATTAAGCCAAGTGGGCATCCATAACATAATAGTCAGAACAATAAAGCATGAATTTTTAATATTGATATCTCTCTCTCTCTCTCTCTCTCTCTCCTCTCTGTGTGTGTGTGTGTGTGTGTGTGTGTGTGTGTGTGTTTTAGACAGGGTCTCCCTGTAGCCTCAGCTGGCCTGGAACTCACTACATAGACCAGGCTGATCATTTCACACAGATCCACCTGCCTCTGCCTCCTGAGAGCTGAGATTAAAAGTGTGTGGCACCACACCTGCACTTGACAGTTGATAGTTTCAAAACAAGTAGAATATAGTCTCTTTTCTCAAGCACTTCAGGTACACAAAAGTTTTAGAATTTACTATGGAACCAGCCAAGCTTTGGGCCAAGCTTTTAGGCTTCACCAACAAAGAGGGTCTTGAAATTATATTTTGCCTTAAAAGTACAATTTGATCGTCAAAACCAAAACTTTTCAACAGGACTGTGATGGTGAGAGAATGGTCAGATTTTTTTTAACTACAATAGGCATTTGTCTAGTCTTTGCTTATTTATGGTATTTATCCAGTTTTCATGGGGAAACAACGCTTTGAATATGAGTTGTTTGAGAGGAAGTTATTCCCTTTTAATTTCATATGCTCCTTAAAAAAAAATCATTGGGTCCATTTAATGCTTCCTGTGTGTGTGGGGGGGGGCATATAGGACTGTATCCCAGAATGTGGGTAGCTTCATAGGGGACTGTATCCCTGAAGAAAATTGACTCATACTTGCCCAGTAGCAATCAATTGCTGTAGTTCCTTAGCTAAGGCTGGGACCTCATTGTCCCTCCCAGCATCCATGCTGGAATCCTGGCTGGCTTGGTCTTGTGCAGGGCTTATGCATGCTGTCACAGCCACTGTGAGTTCATGTGTGCCACCATCCTGTCTGTTCTGGCAAATGCTGTTTAACTGCAAATGTCCGCTACTGCTGGCTTTTACAACCTTTCTATCCCCTCTTCTGCAATGATCTCTGAACCTAGGTGGAGAGTGGGTGTGATTCAGTTGCCACATTTAGAGCCAAGCACTTCAGAGTCTCTTATTCTCTATACCTTGACCAGTTGTGGGTTTCGGCATTAATCACCATCTACTGCAAAAAGAAGCTTCTCTGGTTAAGGCTGAAAGGTACATTAATCTGTGCGCATAGAGATAAGAATTTTTAGGGAGGCAATTTATTAGCAGAATAATAGTATTAGGTTCTAGGTTCTCTAGAGCATATTACTTAGACAGCCAAAGGTTTTCGGCCGAGCTAAGGGTATGGAGAATGAGTTCCATCTTGTGAAGTGGGCTTTAAATTGAATTCTAATAGAGAAAGAGGCAACCACATCAAACTTTTAAGAGTCTTAAAAAGTGATGACAACTTGGTATTATTTTGTATAACTTACATTATTAAATTATTCATAACATTTGTTATCACACATGAGTCAACAATAAATTAAGTCACATACCATAACTTTCATTCTGGGGTTTTAGATTATATTTTTGGTAAAAGAGAGACATTAAATTTTTAGAAATTAAAATGTAATTTAAAATTATTAATTATAGGAATATGACATAAAATCTTACAATATCAAGTTAATAAAGATCTAAGCTTGGTTTTTTGAGATTAATAGGGGCCTTTGATATTTCACTCTGCAATGAAGATATTGCCATTTTTACCGTGTCACTCAACATAATGATGTGGTGAAAGCCTGTTGATAGGCATAGCATGTTTATATGTTAATATATTCATATAAAATATTGCCTATCTTTTCTTTTTTTTTTAAAAGACAGTTTCTCTCCACATAACCCTGGCTGGCCTGGAATTTGTTATGCAGATCTGGCCTTGAAATCACAGAGATCTATCTGCCTCTGTCTTCCAACTGTTGGGATTAAGGCATGGACCATTATACCCAGCTATCTTTACTTTTATGTAAAAACTCACTGTTTTACTGGTGGTGATTATTTTTCTTTGTTGCCAATACGACTACAGAGAGACAGATTTCTTCCTATTCTAACTATCAACAAAGAGCTTCAGACACTGGGTATGGTGGTACAGGCCTATAATCTCAGCACTCAGGAGGCAGAGGTAAGATGAGGCCAGCCTGGTTTACATAGTGAGTTCCAGATGGGCTAGGCCTGCAGGAGACCCTGTCAAAAGGACCCCCAAACAAACAAACAACAAACAAACAAACAAAAAATACTTCAGGTCTATATGCAAAAACTTAGATAAAGCCACACATGAAAGGATACTGCTGTAGATGTTTTCTTTGGATTTTCATACATATGAATTTATCTAGCAATGTTACTCTCTGCAAATATATAAGATCTCTCAATCATAAAACTGAAGTATAAAAGATGTATTTATTGAAGACAAGGATCCTATTATGTACCCCATTTATAGTCCCTATAGTCCCAGCATTGTCTTAAGATGATACTGGTTTTGTAATTAGCATTTGGATAGTAATATATCTGTATTCTGTTGTGGATTGACTCCTGGGATGTGGTGTAACGATGAACAAGACCTAGTCCCAGCAGTGTTGTTTAAGAGTCATACAACTTTTCCAAGTCATTCAGTTTCTCTGGTCCTCATTTTCAAAGCAGGGTAATGCCCATTTCATGTTGCTCTAAAGTTTTAATAAGAAGGAATACATTAAATGCTTAGCACAGCTCCCAACATAAAGTTAGCTCTCAATAAATATTAATATTCCCCTGGCTGTCACTATTCAGAAGTTGAATTACATGCACACATTATAGGCATCGTAATTAATAGGTGGTGCTGCTAACATCTTAAAGTGTTAGCTGCAGGAACATCTTCTGTTCTATAAATGCCGGGGGATAACAACAACATCTTTAAGGCAAATATGCTCAAATAACTTGTGACAGCAATCTTACCACTAGGCAATAAATTATAATAATAGTAATTTCCCTATGAAATTGGAAACCTTTTCATAAAAGAATGGTTCTTTATCTTTAACTTTCTAAATCACAGTATATGTTGTGCTCTCAACTTGAAAATAAAGACATTCTTTGGTAGAAGTTGAAATTTATAATGTTGTCACTTGCAGCACTAGAAAGAACGGTACTTGAAAGAACTGTACCTATATTTTTTTCAATAGGACTGCTTCTTTCAACATAAAGAATTTCAGATATTATGAGAGAAATTATTTCTGACATGTGATTGTTGGCATGCAGGACCTCAGATGCTATCTAGCAATAACAATGGTATTTTATTTTCTGTGCATTACTGGTCTCACATAAACAAATAACCTTCAGGAAGTGGGCTTCCTATATGCCGTGCTTTCGCATAACTAGATGCTATAGTTGTCAATAGTTTCAGAATCTCTCTTCTGAGAGCAAAATATATAAAAATTTAAACAGACAAAAGAATTTTAGTCAGGTGGAAATTTGGTCAAGTCGTGAGAACAATGGTCATTCAGAAGAATTGTATTTTTTGAGAATTACATACATAGGTACTTTATTTACACCATCCCTTCCCAACTAACATGTCCATTTAGTGGTGCTCATATATACGTGTGTTTAGGCCTGAGCACTTGGAATTGGGTAACCCATCAGGGAGCTAGACCTTGGAAAAAACTGAATTTTCATCTCTCAGCATCCATGGATTGTCTGTAACTCTTCATATAATGGTGGGACCTTGTGAAATTTCTTCCATCCATATCAGATGCTGTCATTACACAGGTCATGTTTAGATAACCATATTATTGAGATTTCATGGGTGCATCCTCCCTGTCACATCCAAAAGATACTGTTTTGCTTCTGGTATCATGGGCCTTGACTCTTACAATATTTCCACCCTTTCTTTCATGATTTTCTTTGAACCTTGTCTGTAGAGGTTGCATTGTAGATGCATTGATTGGGGCTGTGCACAACAAGGCCACATACTCTCTGCATTTTGACCAGTTGCAGATCTCTGTAATCATCTCCATCTGTTGCTTTTAAAAAGAAGCTTCTTGGTGGTGGCTGTTGTGAGGAGGAGGAGGAATGCAGGTGGAAAAGGAGGGAGCTCTGCTCAGGCTCCAGGACATGACAGTGCACAGAGCTCTGACCTATCCCTTGAGGCTTGTGAAGCTTGATACAGCTGTCCTGTGGGGACTGGGGGACAGGAGACATGTTCAAGTCTCTCCCTCTGACTTCAAGAACCACTGGATTCTCTTTGGCGGCAGTGTCTGAAGATGTCTGCTTTCTCCTGTGTGTGCAGTGTGAAGACCTAGGGAGACCAGCCCAGCCCTGCCCAGCAGGAGCCCTGACCCTGCTCTGTTCTGTGTTCCCTTCCACAGCCAGCCTTCCTGCTCCAGCACAGGGGGATGGGGATGTCTCCATCCATGTCAGCTCCATGCTGCACTGAGCTGCAGCGTTTCACTTCCCACTGAAAATAAGAATCTGAACATGAACTTGATTGGTCAAATCCTTGATCTGAAAGACCTTACGTGGAGGAAATAAATGACAGCCTTGAGAACCTTAAAAAAAAGAAGTTTCTTTGATGAGGGGTGAGAACTGCACTTATATGCGGTTATCAGGAGAAGTGTTCAACATACAGTTAGAAATTAGAATTGTATTGGTTTAGATAAGTGGCAGTAGCAGTAGGCTCTCCTCTAGGCTTTAAGGCCTCTCCAGCCCATGACAAGTTCACATTTGCCAGGTATAAATTGTAGATCCTTTTTGTCCAACTAGGTAGCGTTTAGTTATCCCCATCATAAAAGTGTCAGTATTGCACCATTAGGTATATTTTGCTGCAAAACAAATTTGTTTGGTGATTTCAGACCATACTCTTAACTGAACACATTTTGATTTCATTTTATTTCTCTTTTCCACTTGTTACTTCACATGAAAATATTATTTTCCCAAAAATATATTCGTGACTGTTTACTTATTTGTTCATAATATCTTTCCTATATGAGATCATTCTTATGTGTCTCATTTACCTATGATATGGGTACTTTTGAAAACGATATTCTTAAAATATTTTATTTATTATTTTTATTTTCTATGTATAAGTGCTTTGCCTCATGTATGAAATCCCATCATGTGCTGGCAGTGCCCACATAGGTCAGAAGAGGGTGTTGAATCCTCTGGAAGTGGAGTTATGGATGGTTGTTAGCCAACATGTGGGTACTAGAAACTGAACCCAGATCCTCTAGAAGAACAGCAAGTGTTCTGAACCACTGAGCCATATCTCCAGCCCCTAAAAATGTTGTTTTTAAAATATATCTCTAATTAAAGATGTTCAGAAGAGATATATGTTTGTTGCCTAGGAACAACAAATATCATAGATTCCACTTTTTTCAGATTTTTACTTTATTGATTTTAGACATTTCCAAACACCTTTCTTTCTTTAGGTTTTTTCCTCAGAACTGACTTCTTTTTTTAAATAATCCTTTCATTATTTTTATTTTATGTGTATAAGTGTATTGCCTGCATGTGTGTAAGGGCACTCATGTCATGTGATGCCTGCAGAAGTCAGAAGGAAGTATTGAATTCCCCTGGAACTGGAGTTATGGATGTCTATTAGCCACCATGTGGGTGCTGGGAATCGAATGGGTCCTCTGCAAGAGTAACTAGTGCTCTTAACGGCTGAACCATCTCTCCAGTCTCTGCCTCAGTAACTTTTTGAGCAGTCAGTGAGCTTGTTGTGTTACAGTCAAGACACTGGTGAAATTGGGACCCTGAAAGATAGGATGGACACCACAGTGGATGTCGGCATTGGTGACATCCCTCAGCCCTCATACTAGTGCTTCACTGCATGGGAGTGCAGTGCTGAGAACTCCTTCCCTATACCCCAGTGTAAAATGCATCCCTATTGAGCTGCCCCTGGCCTGACTCCTAGGCCAAGTACCGATGTTACAGACCAGCATAAGCCAGAAACAGTGGTCCATATCTGTAATCAGTTCTAGGATAAGCCAGCCAATGGCACCAAGGAACTGATTGGGAAACGAAGAAATCATGGATAAGAATATAAATGGTTATTTTATATCTTACAAAAGATTTGGAAGTGTTCTCCTATGACTGAAGTTTTTTTTAAGGAATAAGTCCTCTCTCTCTCTCTCTCTCTCTCTCTCTCTCATTTTTTTCCAGTCTTGATGGTACTTTAAAACTTTGTGAGGAATATTCATGAAAAGTAAAATTTTAAAAGATTCTTCTATGTATTAGTAACATGACCTTGCAAATATTCTTTACTATCATTAAGACTCAAATTATTTTATGAACAAAATTAATCTTACATTTAGTAATTAGATAGGTGACCTCAGAAATGTGTCCAAAGCTAGAGAATTAATAAGTGAGAAAAAAATCACTAGTTGCAAATTAAATATTGGTGTGCTTCACTTGTTTTTCTTAATTTTTAAAAATGTTTTAACTCTGTGTGTCTATATGTGGGGCGTGGCGAGTTTGTGTATGTGTGAGTTCATGGGCCTTCATAGTCCAGAATAAGACAGTGGATCCCCTGGAGTTAGTGTTGCAGATGGCTGTCAGCTACCCTAAATGGTTGCTGGGGACCAAATTAGTATCCACTGAAGATGTGTTGCTAACAACTGAGTCACCTCTCCAGCCTTCATTTGGCTTCTTACAGGAAATGAAACATAGGGCAGTGGTAAAGCAGAGACGGAGGATTGTATGTTGAGGGTACCTTATGGAACAAAAGATTACATAAACATAAATCTGTACAGTTATGGACACTTTCTTGGAACATAAGATGTAACCCAGTAAGACCGCCCAGAAACTGGGACAATTGGCTTAGGATGAGGATGATGACCTATGCTGAGGGGAATGGAAATGACAGAATTGTCCTGGTGTGGAAGAAGGCAGGAAAAAAAGGGGGGAAGGAGGACAAGAAGCTGCCTCCATGAGCCTGGGAGAAGGAAACAGTCTGAAGAAAATAGACTCTGTTCCAAAGAGACAAAGGAGAAGAGCTTCAGAAATACAAAAGGTTAGTGATAGAACAGCTCAGAACTGTTGAGTAAAAGATTGGCATAACACTGACAAAATGAAAGTTGAAAAATGAACACAATGTTGGCTGCGCATACAGTTCCCAAATAGCAGTAGTGTGGAGGGGAAACACAAGCCTCCTTTGAAAGATGACTTAGGTGTTAGGGAATTGGCTGGGGGAATAAAGCACTTGATGCTCAGGAGTGATGAATGGAATTTGCAGCCATGAAAAAGCACAAGAGGTGTGGAAATCTACCTGTAATCTCAGTATCTGGCAGGCAGAGACAGAGGATTCCCCAGAACAAGCTGGCTACCTAGAGAGACCTTGCCTTGATATATAAAATGGAGAGTGATTGAGGAAGACAGCCCATGTCAACCTCTGGCCTTCACATGCATGCGTACATATCCATGCAGACAGATGCATGTATTCATGTATGAACACACAGATGCACATGAACACATACTCCACACACACACACACACACACACACACACACCCGACTTGTGTTAAAAGAGACTGGCATTCCTACCTTTAGGATAAACCCACAGCTCATTTAAGCCTCACATTCACTTGCAAGTTTTTTGAGACAGTAATTCCCCTGGCAGACAAGTCAATAGTAGAGTAGAAACTTATTGTGTTACTTTATGTGATTCAGAGGGCAATGGCAGTGCACAAAATGAGAAAGAATGTAGGTACAATGGGAGCCTCACAGTAGGGAGCAAGCAAAATTAGGTAACTTGAATTGAACCCGTCTTGGCTCCTGGGTGACAGGCAGCCCTAGGAGAAAGTGGCTGAAAGCTGGAAGATTGGACATTGATGGGCTGAAAAGTCAAGAAAGCAAAGGGCACGTCTCAGGCAGTGAAGTGCACTGGAAAAAGTGGCACCCCCATGTTTAGTAGCTGAAAGTAGTTCTCTGCAACGGAAAAGCTCTAGATTTTGATAACCTCGAGCTAGAGGTCAGTAGGTGGATCAGTCTCTGGAGCCACTTATGTTCTGTTCACTGCTGTGCAGTCTGCAGCTCTTAAGTTCCAGCAGTATGCTTCACATCCTCAGTTGCACGTCTTTAGCAAGGTGATTAACACTTAATGGTTTTTGAAGATGCTAAGACAAAACATTTGCCTATGTGAATCTCCATGGTGTTATTTCTTCTCCCACTCACAATCCACTTGAGAGACATGCTGTAGCTAGCACAATAGCTAATTGATATGTAAGAGCCAGAGACCCAGGAGGGCAGGAGAACATGTCCAGCCCACAGACAGCAAGGCCAAGTGTGGTCAACAGACAGTCCTGTTGCCTATAAAAGGGAAATAGAAAATATTTAATATAAATGTGAAGATAGCTCTGGTGGACATCATAAACTTGACCAATATAGTATCAACAGTAGTTTTAAATACAAGAAAAAACACCCGCAAGTTCAGTTGAACCATTCCTCTCTTAACCGTCCCTTATGTAAAATTGACACACTCCAATTTTGGATGATCTAGAAAAAAACTTATTTCAATAATTCGTCTGTTCTATTTTTCCCTTTTTATGTTTCTTTTCGTTCCTTTTTCTTTATGTCTTTGTGCTGATTAGTTTTTGACATCTTGACACAAACTTGTAACCTGGGAAGAGGGAACTTTATTTCCAGACTTCCGCCTGTGTTGCATTTTCTTGATTTTTTTAATTGATGTAGGACAGCAGCACACTGTGGGTGATGCTATTCCTAGGCAAGTGAGTCCGGGTTGTTTAAGAAAGGTAACTGAGCAAGCCAGGGAAGAAAACCAATAAGCAGCATTCCTCCATGATCTCTGATTCAGTTTCTGCCTCCAATCTCTAGCTTTGAGTTACTGCTTTGGATTTCCTTGATGAAGGACTATACTATAAGCGGAAATAAGCACTTTTCTCCACAAGTTGCTTTGAGTGGTATTTATCACAGCAAACAGAAACAACCTAGGGCAAAAATTGGTGTATTGTGAAGGACCTGACCATGCTGTTCCTTGGGAAGGTTGTGGAAGGACTTTAGAGGTTTGGACTAGAAAAGTTGTTGAATGCACAAAGCTTTTGGGCTTGGAAGATAAGAATGTTGAGAGAATTGTTGATGATGGAGGCCTGGCTTGTGAAGGTTCAGAGAAAAGCAAAAACTATTGGGGCTGTTCATATGAAAATTTGTATGAAGAATCTGTGCAAGTAAAACCTTTACTTAAAACCTTTGCTTTACTTGGGCAATAGATGTTCATGAGCTGGGGCTGAAAAATCAGCTATGATTAATAAGAGGCCAGCATCACTGATGCGAAGTATATTTCCTCAAGATCAGAACACAGAAGCTGTGGTTATAGAGGGTCCATGGTCATATCTCAAGCTGGAGGCAGAACTTGGTAACTGGTTGGAAAGCATGAAGGGGTCATGGAAAGGAGCTGAGACTTGCCACTGTGGGGGGCACGGAGAAGCCATTGAGGAAGGTGTAGCCTCAGTTGTAGCACAGACCACAGTATATTAGGAATGCCATGACAATGGCATAGTCCCTAAGGATAACAACAGGTGTAGAGTGGAGCTGGCCTAAGCCTATGAGACAAGTTGTGTGTGCTGTGGATGGAAAAACTGGAGTTGTGGAGCTGCTCAAGCCCTTGGAGCCCAGAAGATCATGTGTAAGTTTTAGATGTAAGACGCTGAGCTATAGGATTTGAGTGATGCTGCTAGACTTCGATTTTGCTTAAGTGTGATTATTTTCAGGTTCTTGCCTCTTGGAGTAAGAAAGTATGCAACTTATTTTTTATTTTAGAAGAACCCATAGTTAAAAGACTTCAGAGGAGCCCATAGTTAAAAGACTTCAGATTCTTTAAAGAGAACTTTCACTTGAAAATTACTTTTTAATTAAATTTTTGAGAATTTCATAAATGAGCATTGTGTTTACATCACTGTCACCATTCCCTCTCCCCCTTACAACTCTGGACACATTCCCCCATTGCCTTTCATCCCCTTGTCTCTTCTTTGATTATAATTTTTCCTAAATTAATGTTATTTCTTACTATATTCAAAATACTTCTTATATTCACAGATGATTGTAACTCTCACACTCATCAAAGAAGCTTCCTTTATTACAGATGGATACTATTACAAAGTTCTACAACTGACAAAAATGCAGAGAGCAAACAATCAGGTGGTGCATAGCCCCATTTATATCTATAGTGCACCTCGCACACCTAGGGCTCAGAGCACACTGCAGAAAAGGAGGTACAAATATTGTAAGAACCAGAGGACCAGGACTCCTACTGATGCTAGTGTATTCAAGACATGACAGAGAAGATGAACCCATGAAATCTCTAAATATTGTAGCCTAAACAAGACCTGCATAGTGACAACAGTTGGCATGTCAGTGTGGATGGGTGAAAGTTCACACTGTCCCACTTCTAAATGAATATCTACGGGCAGGCATTCAATGGATGCTGAGGGACAGAGAAATGGGGATATTCAACTGGAAAGGGAGGAGGGAGCGACATATAAGGAACCATAGGGGTAAAAGGAAGCAGGAATTCAAGAGAGGGTGGATAATAGAAGACAGGTACTATCAAGGGAAAATGGGAAAAATGGGGATGGAAGAGGGAGATTGGATGAAGAGAGATAAATAAATCTTAAGTGATATGAAAACCCAGAGGGAAATGTATTAACTCACCACGCCCCAAAATACATATATATTATCTGAACATGAATGTGTGTATATACTTGAACACTATATAATGAGAAACACAGTGCCAGATAGGAGAAACCTCCCTTTGAGTTGTTGGTCAGAATAGTCCAAGAGACTCCCCACATAACACAGTCTATTTCCACATTCCTTGATTACCTCCCAGAACTTGGATGTATGACCCTATTGCTGAAGAGAGGATATAATTAGGGCATAGGACTTGGAGCAATGGAGTTGGAACTGACCCGGAAGCCTTCTCCCCAAAGAATAGTTCTCATAGTTCTAGAGCATACTGTATCAACTGCTAAAGGAGAAAAAATCAAATAATGTTGCAAACTCAGCTGTAAAGCTTAATAACTACAATTGTCACAGCAAACTGTCTCTATTGGTGCAGAAGTGTACAGTAGTGGCATATTGATTTTGGGGGAAATCAACAGCTATATATTTGGACTTAAATACCACTCAATTTGAGGGAACTCATGTATGGCACTGTAAATGCAGTCAAACACACATGGCTGAAGAGGTTATAGATCCTCTAGAAAATCCTATCTCTGTCATATCTCTAGACAAATGAAATTTCTTGCTATTTGCTAAATATGAATCCTTATATTTACAGATAAGTACACAGTACACCACTTATAAAATATGCTTTTGCAACAGATAGAGGCTAATACAGAGTTCCACAGTTCATCACACAGAGAATATTTTCATGAGAGATGCTCAGTCTTAAGTGACACATTTACAGTGGAACCTCTACACCTAAGGCTCATGAAACATAATGGGATAGGGGGTAGAGAGAATACTAATACATTCCTCAAGTGAAGCTTCATCATAAACCAGAGTGTGATGCACACAGAAGACCATAACTTGTCATGTTTTAGCAAATAAGGGACTGCAGAGTGCATGTCCCTGGATAAGACTCCTATATTAAACCTCACCCACCCATGGCTCTGTGACCATTGTGGAAGAAGGGGTGGAAAGATTGTAAGAACCAGGGTTGGTGCATGCACATAAGGAAACAGACTTTCAGTCTTCTGGAAGCTTGCTCATATGAACTTGCAGCAACGATGACAGCATGCAGAATACCCATGCTGACTCAATCAGACAAAAACTCAGCATAGAACTGGGGAAATGGGCAGCAAGCGCCAACTTTAGCCAAGAAACAATCGTCATCAGATTTCTGTGGGATGAAGGAGAGTTTATCTTCTTTAAGGGAGTGACTCTAGATATGCTGTCTGGACTCCAGTGAATGAACTTGCATCGAGGGTCATGTGGGTACAACTGCTTGATTGTATAGAACTTAACATAGATGTTAGAATGCATGAAATCTGGTGGAGGGAGCTATGAGAAGACATGGATGTGGGAGGGGTTCTAAATTTGATTAAGAACTATTATATGAAGTACACAAAATCTCAATAAAAATACATTAGCTACAAAATAAAATAAAAGAAACCAAATAGATTCTCCATGATTTCAGTTATTGTTTATGTTAAGGAAATGTTCAAATAGACAGCAGTCTGCCTTAGTAGTCCAGAGTTTTTCTCTGATGAATTGGACTGATCTGTGATCAACTCCCAGCCTGGCCAACATCTTAACTGCTTAATTTCATACAATATTGCTAATTGATCTCTAGTGTTATTCTTATATATAAATTAAAGGTGACACCTCATGTTTTTTATAAAAACTTAGTTTATAAAATTAAGTCACACAAGATAAACTGTACCTGATATATAGTCAGTATTTAATATTCACTTCCTTTTAAGGTTTATTAGACTATTTTGAGTTCTGATTGTGAATAATTTATGTCATCTAGTTTCGAAATCCAAGAGTGCATTGACCAGTACTACCGTCTACTTCTCACTCTAGAGTCTGTAGCCTGGCTTGATTTTCTGTCTGTCCCCTGGCTCTAGATACACATTTTCTGATCTCAGTAATTCAGAGTAACAGAACTATGGATAGTTTATTGAGAAATGTGACAGATTCTAATTCTCTTTATAATACATATTTAACCAGTAAGTATAGAGTATTTAGAGAGGAATTTGTTTATGAAGATAAGGTTTTGACTTTATTTTCTAGATTAGTTCAAGGCACCTAGTTTAATGTTAATGACTTATTTCCTCAACAGCATTACAATATTTTTCATAAACTTCATATGCCCACAAGATTTTCTTAAACTTTCTTTAAAAAAAATTTATTTGTTATTTATATTTTGTGTGTATGAGTGTATTGTCCACATCTATGTAAGTGCACTTGTGTTGTCGAACACCCACAGAGGTCAAGAAAGGGTATTGGATCCCCTGGAACTTAAGGTATGGATAGTAATTAGCCACATTGTGGGTGCTGGGAACCGAACCCAGGTCTTCTGCAAGAACAGCCAGTGCTCTTAATCACCAAACCATTTCTTCAGCCCTGGTTTTATCTTTCTCTGTAGCTTTTAACTTCCAAAAATTAATAAGCAGTTGAAAAAATTTAACACTATGCAATAGAATGAAACAAAATCTTGAAAATAAAAACCTGGTTTTCCACAAAATACATGGAATTATTTCCATTTTTTGTATTTGTTGAACTTTGTTTTGTGTCCCAGTATGTGGTCAAATTTATAGAAACATCCATGGGCTTCTGAGTAGAATGTGTTCTTTGGTGCTTGGGTTGACTATTCTGTAGATTGCTGTTTGGCCTATTTGATGTATGATATCATTTAATTCAGATGTTTCTCTATTTATTCTTAAACTGTTTGACCTGTCTGTTGGAGATAATGTGGATTGAACTCACCTCCTATTATTGAGTTGGAGTTAATCTGTGCCTTGAATCCTGTAGTACTCTGTATGAAATTGGGTACACTAGACTTTGATGCTTACATGTTCATAATTGTAACATTTTCTTGATCAATTACTCCCTTTATCAGAATGAAGTAAAATTCTTTGTCTCTTCTGTTTAATTGTAATTTGGAGTCTATTTTATCAGATATTAGAATTGCAACCCCTGCTTTTTACAAAGGGCACTCTGCTTGGAATATTGTTTTGCAAACTTTCACCCCAAGAAAATGCCTATCCTTGAAGGTGAGGTGAGTATCTTGTAGATAACAAAATGGTAGATTTTGTTTCTTAATCCATTTAACTTGTTTGGATCTTTTGACTAGGGAATTGAGGCCATTGATATTTAGCAATATTGTTGAAAGATGGGTAATGGTTACTGCCTTTGTAATATGTTTGTGTTCTCGATACTATTTTGTGTTTCCATAATTATACCTTGATTTTTTTCTTTCTGTTGCCTCTTGTGTGTGGTCGTTTCTTTCTTCAATCCTTTTTTTGAACTTTATAGGGCTGGTTTTGTGGACATGAATTCTTCCAGCCTGTTTGTGTCATAGAAGACTTTTATGATAGACAGTTTTGCTGAATAAAGTATTGTGGTTGGCATCTATGATCATTTAGAACTTCGAATACTTTGCTACAGGCTCTTTTGGTTTTCATAGATTGCATTGAAAAGTCAGCTGCAATTCTCATGGGTTTTTCTTTGTATTTAAGTAGTTGTTTTTCTCTTTTAACTTTCAGTACTCCATCTTTGTTGAGTACATTTATTGTTTTTACTGTGGGATGCCATGGGGAGTTTCTATTCTGTTTCTTTCTATTTGGTGCTCTGGATGATTCTTGCATCTGTATTGGTATGTCTTTCCATAATTTAGGGAAAGTTTCTTCTGTAATTCTGTTGAAGAACTGGTCAATGTCATTGACCTGGCATTTTTCTCCTTCCTCTATGCTTATGATACGTAAATATGGTCTTTTCATGGTTTCCTGCATTCCCTGCATATTCCATTCCTGTGCTTTTTTTGTATTTTTCACATAATTTGCTTGAGCTGTCAAAAATTCAACTTTATCATCCAGTCTGGATAGTCTATTTTCCATTTCTTTCATTCTGTTGGTGAGGCTTTCTCCTGTCATTTCAAATTAGCTTATTGAGTTCTTCAATTCCATCTTCATTTCAGCCTGAGTCTTCTTCAATATTCCTCTCTTGTGGATTCATTTTTCAAATCCTGAGTTACCTTTGCCATTTCATTCATCTATATATTTGTATTTTCCTGAGCTTCAGTCAGGACTTTATCCCTATCCTCTGAGTTCTTTGAGTTGTTTGTTTATATGTTCTTTAAAATTTGTTGAATTCTTTGATCATGTTTGTGTTGTTCTTTTAAATTCTGTGTCCTGGCATTCCTCTACATAGTTCTCATTGTAGAATACTTCTATAGGATTTGAGGGGTCTGGTGGGGACATATTTTTTTCATATTATTTGTAATTTTGGATTGTCATCTGGGCATGTGGATTACTTTTCTTTCTTGTGTGTCTGATATGAAACTCAAGCCTGTCTTTGTTGAGTTGAAGTTTATTTCTGTTTATATTGTTGATATAGCTTGGTTCTTTCTGATCAAGTATGAATAGTTAGTTGGTCTGGGACTCAGTTTTTCTCTTTTGAATTTTATTATTGGAGTGACCTGATGAATCCAGGTAGGATAGTCAGGAAGTCTTCAGGAGGGCAAAGCCTAAGCCCAAGTCCATGTGATGGGTATCAGCTTGGCCGGTTCTAACTACCTAATCAAAGAGGGTGTGAGCCCTAGAGTCAAGCCACTGTGGCTGGTCACCCTGTATTACGGGATCTGGTTATGTCTCCCAGCTACTCAGGAACTTTCAGGAAGCCTCAGTGGGATAGGGCCAAGGCCCAAGGAAATTTGATGGGAACAGATGAGCTGATTCTTGCAAGCTACCAGAGAAAGCCTGAGCCCTGGGAGAGTAGGACTCTAATTTTCATACAATATAATTTGATGGTATTTAGATCCCTACTCCCATTTACACTTCCTTTCTGCTGTTTCTTGCCTCAATTCCATCTACTCTACTATATATAGAATATGGCTTTCAGAGTCTAATTTGTGTCCTAAATGTCCTTCAATGTGGGTCCATCCCTGGAACCTGGACAACATTACAAGAGTCCTGTCCCTGTAAGACACTGTCTTTCCCCTTCCCAGGAGCCATAAGTTGCCAAATGTTCCTTAGGTAGCATTGGAATTTCTTACCCACTTCCCCATGTTTATACTGGGACAAATGAGCATGGCTACAGTATCAAGAACTCTGGAAGGCAAACTTAAGAACCCAGGGATAGACGAAGGAATTAAGATCAATTTAAAGTGACAGACACTCTATTCGATGCAATTGTAGAAGAAAATCCCCTAAATCTAAGAAATAAATGGACCTTCAAACACAAGAGGCATTTAGAACTCCAAATAGCCATAATCAGAGAACCATGGTATATTATTGTCAAAATGGTAAAAATGCAAAGCAGAGAAAGAATAATAAAAGGTTTATTAGAAAAAGTGCCAACCTATCTATGAAAACAGACACATCAAAATAATATACAGTCTCTCATCAGCAATGAAACACATCAGGGAAATAAGTAATGGTTTAGTTATTTATTGAAAATATTTACATTTTATTTATTATTTATAGTGTGTGTGTGCATGTGTGTGTGTGTGTGTGTGTGTGTGTGTGTGTGTGTGTGTGTATGTGCATGTGTGCCTTGTCATGGTGCCAAGTGGAAATCAGGGGATAAATTTCTGGAGTTGGTTCTCTCTTTGTACCATGTGGATTCCAGGGATTCAACTCATGTTATTATACTTGGTGGCAAGGACCTTTACCAGCTAAGTAATACCAGCCCTGGAATCATATATTTAAAGGCCCAAAAATAAATGACTGCCAACCAAGATTGCTATATTCTGCCAATGTATTTTAATTTATTGTTTTCATTTGTTTGTTTGAGAAAGGGTCTCCCTGTAGCCCCAGCTGGCCTGGAACTTGCTATATATACCAGGCTGGTCTTGATCTCACAAAAATCTGCCTGCCTCTGTCACCTGAGAGCTGGAGTTAAAGACATGAACCACCATGGCCAGTTCAAGGTGTATTTTTAAAATGATACAGAAATAAAGACATTTCAAGACAAGTATGAATTAATGTAGTCCATGACCACCTCCTCTAGACTCCTAGAACATTATGGAAATATATCAGGGCTGGAAAGTGTATTAGTGAAATATATCAGTATAGTTGGGGAGTATATCAGGGCTGAAAAATAAGGTGAAGGGCTCTATATCTGACATCCTCCAAACTCTATGTAATTATTACAATCTCAAACTCACAACTATGTTTGCCTACATTGAACCCACTTGTCTTGTCAACTGCACTGAGCCAAGACTTTCTTTGTTAACAATCATGGAAGGGGGAGGGACTCATGGGGTCTGCCCTACCCTTTACTGCCAAACTATTGACTATTGGTAGATTAAGAAAGAGGGAAATCATTGACTTCATTTGTGTACTCCCAAACAGTTAGACACGAACACGAGAAAGATTTATAGGGAATAAAGCTGGGAGATAATAGTAGTAGGAAAGTGAGGGAGGGCGCACAGTGAAAGTGGTCAGTGTGCATTATGTACGCATGTGAACCTGTCAAAGGACAAATCGAATCATGAAAAACAAATGAAAGAAATGTTCGCTCTCAAGAAATGATTGAAAAAATAAGCACATGAGAAGGACCAAATCTGTGTCAAAAAATTCCAAGTCATGAATTACACCTTCAAGGAAGTGGAGCAAGATTTCCTGTCAGGTGTGGGCAGCTGCACATGGTGATTGTCCTCCAGTGGGTGCAGTGTAGAAAAGGGCAGGAAGTGACTGTACAGTCCCAAATAGTAAATGTTAGCGCAGCCTGGTGACCAGACATAACTTAGCAGTGACAAGTTGTGCTTATATCTAGATATGATGTGATGAGAATGACGTTTAACTCCTGTGGTCTTCCTCCCCAGAATTTGTAACACTAGTGTGATCTTGAGAAAAGCATCAGACACATTTTATATGAAAAATACTATATAAAACATCTGAATAGTTTGCCTCAAATCTGTGATAGCCATCCACACAGGAGAAGCCAGAGAAACTGTAATAACCAAGAAGAGCTGAAGGACTACTGTGACTAAATGTAACATCCTGTTCTGTAACAAGAAAAGAGCATAAGGATAAAACTAAAGACAGGAATAATGAGTAGATAAGTAGACTTTAGTTACTAAAAGTAGTTCACTAATTGTGTAAAAAATGTTACCACTTGCACAAACAAACTGTATAAATTTTTCCTGAACACTTATAATATCTTTACAACTTTTCTGCAAGTATAAACATATTCTACATTTGTAATTTTTTGAAAATTAAATGAAAACAAGTCG
>NW_008339767.1:435202-454086 GCF_000622305.1 Nannospalax galili
TAGTAGCTAAGGCATTCCTGTTTGCCTCATTATTCTGACCACTACAGATTCCTGAAGAATGAATGCATGTGAGCAGAATATACACAGTTAATCTCGATGAAGTTGTGTGCCACGTGAGGTTTTGTTACAAGAGTTTAATATTATGGAAACATATTTTTTTATTGATTGGGCAAATATTTTCTCTTCTACACCAGTCAAAATATAAGAGGGACTGGAAATTGTCCAAGAGCCCATAGCAAGGGTGATATTATTTATTCAAAGTTTGCCCCCAGGTTATGTTAACATCCTGTTCTCTGTAGTAACATGAGCGATGACATATGGACCAACTATAGCTCCCACAGAATATAATGATCCATTGCATCGATGATATGCTAAGTGGAGTTTTCAAGTGAGAAGTGGCTAATTGACAGGAAAGACAAAAAATCATCGAATCAGAACTCAGACCACTTCAGGCTTATTGTGTCCAGGAGAATAGAGTCACCATTCTGGCAGTAGTAAGTGACACTGAGCAACAGGTAAGATAGAGTTGTTTTCACACAAAGGGAATAGGGGAAAAATACCTGTCAAGGCTGGATGTTCTACTCGGACACCTCTAGGTACTCTTTAATATAAATAGTGAATAGATTAATTTAGTCATATGTACTAAGGATGTAATTTTCAATCAGTCAGATTCCTTAGGCATGAATGATTGTGTCAGACTATCAAATAAAGAGGAAATAGCCCAAAGTAAGGTGAATATTAATTGCATTCCCAAAAGTAGGTGTAGTGATGGAGGGCAGAGTTTCTATCCTTAAGAAATAGCTGTGTAGTAGGTTTTCTATAAGGAAGAGTGGCTGTGGGGACTATGGAGTGATAGGTTTCTAACCCTAAAGATCAAAAGAGCTCTTTATGATAGTATCTCTCAGATCTCCTTGAAGAGAATTTGTTGCTGCAGGATGACAATAACTTCCCAGCTCCCAATCTGTGTTCCTGGGCTGCAGCCAGCTGGACACAAAGCATGCAGTGAATTAGTGTCATCTGAGAAGTTCGTTTGTGTTCTATAAGAAATATCTCAAAGGAACAACTTATGCTTTCGCATTTCTTATCATCTGAACAAAGAATTTTTTGGAATGTTGCTGCAAACTGAGGTCCTTTCTGCCCATTTGTCACTTTCCTCTTCCTTTTCACAGAGGCAGGCGTGCTTTGTGGTTGGAAGGCTCACCTCACCTACATTTGTTCACCATATTAATGGTTCTCCCCCAAACTTGGGCACATCACATCCTCTTTGGATTCTGTTTCTTGGTTGACTTGAGCTGATAGAAAGGTTTTCAGTCTCTCCAATGTCTTAGTTTATCCTATTTTTGCATTTATAAAAGTATGCTAAAATATATGTCTAGACTGACTAAGTGCTTTTTCTGTGTGTTAAAATGTAAAATGACTTAAGTAGCAATTCAGTATGTAGTCACTGAGTGACACATGTTTGCTGAATATAAATTTATTAATTTTATGTGCATGTATCAAATTTAATATGATACGCATATATGAAATTTTGCAGTATCACCTGACATTGTAATTATTGATAAACCTTTTCAATTACCAGTACTAAGTTGTGAACCATTTAAAGATATTCTCAATTCTTTCTGTATTCTCAGCACATAACCCCACAGACAAGTGAGTAAATAAAAGCTAACAATGTTGATGTCTATTTACTTTAAATATCAATATCTTAGAAAAAGTAATAGATGTGCTGAATCACTTAATAGCAGGCATGCTTTCCCAAGCCATTCTCTCCTTAAACATGTTAGTTGAACAAAGAATGAGTTTGGAACCACTTATGTTGCCTCCACTGACATTTTAGGAAAAATTCCTGGGAATTATTTTCTCATTTATCTCTAATTGATTGGAATTATAATAAAAGTATAATGATGGTTCATAAAATATGCCCTATGATGACTGGATACTCTAGAAGGTAAAGGAAATCATTTACTATTGATTTAATTTATTTCCCATAGCTATACCAAGTCTCATCTAAGTGCTAAGCACTAGATTAGATGCCATAATATTTTCTTATATTAGTATATAATTGTTTGTAATGAACCATACTTAAACATTTATTCTATTATTTATATTTCTTAGTATATATAATACATTGATATTTCTTAATAATTATTTATTTATACTTATTGAATTTAAAAAGACATTTTCTAGACATTAAAATCATGTTGCTTTACATATTGAACACTATAGTCATCCCATCATCTCTATGAATTTCTACTTACATTATGAAAAAATAAGAACAAAGAAACAGTAAGAACAAAACAAAAGCAAAAAAGACTGTCTCCTTTATATAAAAGTTGTTAAGGATGCCAACGATTCTTTTCAACTACGTACTTCATTATTCTTCTTAGTGTCACAATTAAATTCTTTACCTTTTGGTCTTAACTTCCCACACTTTCTTCTTGAAAAATGATGGATGGAAATCAATAATCTGTTATAGCTCTTCTTTTAAAGATCAACAACATCTCTCAGTATCATTCGCAAAGGGAGGTAAAAGTCCCCTACCACAGAATTTTCAATACTTTAACATGGGATCCATGAAGTGAGAGCTGGAGAAATCAACTGAGTGGAGAATATCCCAAACTGAAGCAACCACTCAGAGAATAAATCAGGTTAAATAAACTACTAAACATTAATTCAGGGAAGGTAGTCACTGAAAGTAAGCTAAACCATTATTGTGATGAAGCTTATTCCGTGTTCACTATCCATCCAATGGGGGTGGTAGGCAGAAAGCCTCAACCTTTGCTGAGGATCTATTGGCAATTGATAGCTGCTAGGAGAGGGAAGTTAGCTTTCCTTACTGGTGCCATTCTTGGTAGGTTGACAAGACACCAAAGAATAGACCCACAAAGAGGACTTGGTAAACACAGATTAGACTCGATAGGCCTTTACAAAAAAATAAAAATACAAATAGCTATAGAAGACATGAAGTCAGGGGAAGGCAGTAAGATGGGAGGCGGAGAAGGGGGAGGAGTTCTGAATATGATCAAAATACATTTTGCAAAATTCTCAAATCAACAAAAATATTTTTAAAAACAGTCAGTTAACAGCAGTCCCTTTTTGAGCAGGGTGTATTTACTTGGTAACAAGGACTAGAAACAATAGATGTACTGTGTCACCACGTGTTACTCAATTATTACCTTTTCATTTCCTAGATGGTAAAGTTTTTCTAGTTGGCCCTCTTCATCACCCTGCCTCCAGTTCATTACCTCCTCTCTTTTGGACATAATTCATTACCCTCCTAACCAGTGTATTTGCCTCTAGACTTTTCCTCATATGATGCATTTTCAATAATTTCATAAAGGTTTACTTTATAAATTAGATCACATTACTCCCGCTTCTTTCCCAAATATCCAGCATCTTTCTGCTTAGGGGTAAAATCAAATCTGATTTTCTTATGATGGTATTCAAGAGTGTTATAATTCATTTAAACAGACTTTTTAAAATCTTTTTCTCAGCTTGAATTCTTCCATATCTTGACATGGTGTTCTTGATGTTTCTCTCCAGATCTTCATTTATTCCTTCTCACCTTTGGTTAATCTATTCCTTCTTTCTGAACACCTCTTCGTTTTTGGTGGTGATTGAGTTGTGATATCACTTATCCTTCATTTACAGCTGGATGTGTGGCTAACTTTACTAGAATTAAATGCACTCTAGTGATACACTTATATGTGAAATTTTCAAATGATTAAGTTTCAATCCCACTATCTAGTTCAAGACCATTCATAAAAACGTGCTTTGAATTTCATTGAAGTGGAATCTTTGTCTCACACTCTGTGTTTTGTACAATTTGAACACAGGATTAATAAATATGTGCTCCTGTTTTTCAGAAATACAAACTGGGTCAGAATTATCAGAAATCCAAGACCTTTCTGAAAGGAAGTCTAAACTGACTGAAACTCTATGACAGGTTCAGATGTAGGACATGGATGGACAAGTCCACATCAGATTCTAGAAGGCCTTTGAACATTATGATTTTTATTCATATAAAGGTATTGTCCCAAACATGGCATGAAATAAAGATATATGAATATTGGGAATGGGATACACATACATTGTGATTTCATAGTCTAGAAACAGAGTCATCTTTGAAAATCTTGAAATCAGACAACATAGGGAATAGACTCCAAAATTGAGATTTATGGTCAGGAATGATGGGCGAGATAAAATGCATGTCTCTGCATATGAAAATAAAAGATGTTTTCTCTATAAATCTGGTGGATCTAGTCACAAGCAAAATGCTTTATTTCCATATATTCTGTGTTCCCAATTGGTTCATGTCTCTGACCTCTGTTGTAAAATTTTTGATGGGCATCACGGTGGATTTTGACCACTCATACAGAATGAAAGAAAAGAAACATCCTGTCTTGAATAAGAGTTTCCTTCTTTTCTTAACAAAGAAAACTCAAATAATTAGAATGATTTTCTGAATGCTTTTTATTGTTTTTACAATAATAGAAATATTTTGTATATCCAAGTAAAAATTATCATTGAACTGAGTCACTTCATCTCTTTTGAGAGGAACTTCTGCAAAGGTAAATTTAATGCCTTACTTAGAGAAGATAAATTTTGCAAGACAGGGAAAATATCTTCCCCTTGGTAGCTAGTGCCAGAGCCTAATGTTGAACTCATGACTCTTTTCCCTTTCTATAAGATGGTAAATTAAATATTGTTTTTATTTTAATGTAGGGTTTAATGAACTATCTTCTACCTACCAAGTCTATCTTACTATCTGTTATGATAATGTTTATTGGAACACAGCTGTGGTAAATTTTATGCTTAATATGTACAGGTGTTTTAATGGGACAATGACAGAGTTAAGTACATACAGCAGGAACCATACAGCCTTCCCAGTTTTCTGTCTAGCTTTACCAATCTTTGATGTAAACCATCCTCTCTCTTGTGGTAAATAACCTTAACTCGCTCCTCAGTCATCTCCACTTTATTTAACTATATCTCCATTTTCCACCAGTCACGATTTCCTGACAGACTATCTAGCATAAAAAGGATTTCAGCCTGGATTGCTCTTTATACCAAATATTACTTACTTTTTATCTGAACACTTAGGTGTAGACAGGAAATTCTTTTCAATGCTTTTCTCATGAGCCATTGTGAAATTGCATCATACATTCTAAGTTGGACAATGGAAAGCTTTGTAGATGGTATAACTTCTGAAATTATGTATTCAGGCAGTCCCAAGAATAATAGATATTATTTTTGATATAGTTATGTGGATTAACTTATATCCATTTAATTATACGTTAATATTAAATCAATATTATAATTTGGGACTTTTAAAGAGAAAGATCTAAAGGCTTTTGTAAATTTTTTAGAAAATAAGACCAAACGTTTCTAGTAATCTTGGATTAACACGTACTTTGCTTTGTGACTGGGTATCAAAACCACAAACATAACTTTGTAATGGGAATAGGAGCATAAAAGTATTATATTAAATGTAATCTTCTGCCTTTCATGTGTACAGTACAATGTGTTTTGTTTAAATTTCAAGTATAAACTGTTCTAGGTCTTAAGTTTTTGTTCTAACAAGTGATGTAGTGAGTCTTGAGTTCCATGAGGTTGCATCAACCCAACAGACTGAATAGGCATTGCTCTTCACACTTCAGATGATCTTGGACCTTTATATTCACTTTGTTTATTCCTTAAGTGTTTATGAAAAGGGGAAATTCAAAGACATTTTAAAAAGTTCCTTCAGATCTAACATCTACTGACTTACATAAAGAAAATCTCAGATGAATTTGAATCTCTGTTCTTCTAAAGATCCTAAAGTTCAAGTACACAACCGAAGTCTAGCTGAATACCTAGTCTTCCTTGAACTTTAAACTTAACATTGAAGTACTTCAGGGAACCCTTACCCTGTGCGTCTGTGAGTTTCTACATTCCAATCAGGGGCTGTAGTCAAACATTTTATGCAGATAGTTGTTTCCATAGTTGTTGTTTTTTTTTCCTGTTAATTTTTTAAATTGAATTCAGGAAGTTGGAGAATGGAGAAACATGAAAGGTGTTGAATATTTTATTTTTTCCTCCTTTTATAAGGTGAATTGAATATGATTTAAATACAAAACTGATGGAGATAACGTGATGATGATTCCTACATTTTTCTGTGTGGATATCAATATTTCATTTTAAAGTACATATTTAAAATAATGAAATAAAATATTTGGAAAACATAACTCTCATGGGATGAAGAAGGTGATTAGACTGTATTATTACTAATAAATGAAATACATTCAGTTCTGTATTCACTTATTAATGAATGTTAATTATTGCACACTGACTAATGAATGTGAAGTAGGTTATGCAATTAGAGAGAACAAAAGTCATTTTACTCCATGTATCATTAGAATATCATGCATTATGTCCTGCCAGTATAAATGCATTTATAGTCTGTTATTTCAGAAGACTGCTTTGCAAACATGTTAAATTATAGTTAAGTATGAAGAAAGATGCTCAGTTCTCAATATCTTGTACTAGTAATCTCTGAAGAGGCTCTTGTAATATGATAAATAATGAAGCACTATTGCAATAAAAGCAAGCCTTAAGCAGTTTCCTCAACTCTTCTTTTTACTGACATGGTGACATAGTATGAGTCATTTAATATCCCTGGGTGTAGAATGGAATTTACTCTCTAGTCTTACTTTACAGCAATGTTAGGAGGATTAATTAGACAATGAATCTGAAGGCTCGCAGGCTCAGTAAAGAGAGGCACAACTGCAATGCATTATTTGCCAGTGGAAAGAGACCATGGGAAAATCTCTTCCTACTAATCAAAATTATTCCTACTGAGAGAGTGAATGTTAACACGTAATTAAGAGTATTTTTGATAGAGTTTCTAGTCTCACATATCCTAGGGCAGCAAGCAAGAAGAGCAAACAGCTCTTAGACAATTTAAATATATTTCACCCATTAAGAAAATGAGACCATTTCAAAGGCATAATGGAAAAGATTTCATAAAGTCATTAAAGCACAAACTTTGAAATAGCTGGACCAGACCGAAATGAAAGGCACATGTTCAGTGAAAGGAAAATGGCAGCACTCACAGGAGCTTTTCCTGTAGTGCATACTCACTGCTGTCTTAGAACACAGAGTGAACTGTGCTAAGTAATTTTTAAAATAGTGTAAGGAAAGACTGTACTGCATCGTGGCATCTACAAAATATATTTCCCAGAACTCCTAATAATAAATGGGAATTCCTGTCAGTGTTCACCGGAATTTAGGCACCCTAGAGAACTGGATTGGGAGCAACATCACCTGAAGTAACCTTCCCTTTTAACTACCTTCTCAGGGATTTTGAACACACGTTATTATTATTGCTGTTATAATTATCATTATTTATTGTAGTGAGAGGTCTACACCTTTAATTTCTCTCTTTAGCTGAAAGATAACATAATAATTTCTGAGAGCAGGAATTTCATCCGTGGTTGTTAGCCCGATAGAAACTGAAAGCCTCCGTGCCCTTGGTTCGGGAATGGCATCTTCACAGCTTTCCTGATCTTCCTTGACGGAGAACACTGTAGATGATGAGGCCGCATGGACTTTTTAATTAGAATTGATTCCCACTCAGAATCGTGCTGAATTTAAATATGCTTCATTGCTGGTGGTCAGTGTGTTTGCTGGTGGAACTGGAATCGACCATCAATCTTTGTATCCTGACTTGGCTCCACATAGGAGTACCTTAGCTTTGAGAACCAGAGAATCACTATTTTTCTTCCTTGAAGGAGGAAATTGAATAGGAGAACACAGTATAATTTCACAGCAGAAAAAGAAGAAAATAAAAATCATTATCCTTTTCAACAACAATAAAAATTTCTTGAGATGCAAAATCACATTTGAGGCAAGACTTCTCAGTCCACCCTGTAAATCCAACTTATCTCACATTACAATATTTATAAATAGTTCATTAAAATGTACAATTGGCATTTTTAAAAAGTTGAAATTTTAATGACCAGTACTATCCCAGTTTACCTTCAAATGGATTACTTGGTGTGATGGTTATTGCTGATTGTCAACATAATGGGATCTAGAATAACCTAAGAGACAAATTTTTGGTCATGTCTGGATGCAGATTCCAAATTAGATTAATAGAGCTGGGAAAAAGCACCTTTAATGTGAGCAGCGCAAGCCCTGTTTCCTTACGTTCTGGCACCAGTGGTGGCTCTTACAATCTTTCTATCCCTTCTTCTGCAATGTTCCCTGAGCCTTGGGTAGGTGAGTTTTAATATAGGAGTCCTTTCTGAGGACACTGGCTCTGCAGTCTCTTGACTAAAACTAAAACTTAGTCAGTTGTGGCCATCTGCAGGTGTCACACTGCTGTCTGAGGAAGTTTTGCTGATGAGAGTTGAGGTATGTATTAATATTCTCTCTACCTCTGTTCTGCTATGTTCCATGAGCCTTAGGTATAGAGAGATTCCACTGTAGATGTGTCATTTGTTAAGGCTGGGCATCTTGCAGGCATATATTCTCTGTGTGTGACCAGTTATGGAACTAGGAAATAGGTTCTATCTGTTGCAAAAAGAAGTTTCTTTGATGAGCAGCATACATATACTCATCTGTAAATATAAGGATAGATATTTAGCATATAGTAAGAAATTTTATTTGTCTAGCAATATGACAGGAAAAGGGTTTTCTCTAGGATCTCAGACCTCTCTAGCCTTGTGTATTTGGCTATTATTTATAGTGCCACCCATCAATTCCCTCCCATCTATAGGGTTTTAAGTCCAGTTAGATAGCTGATGATTAACCCCTAGATAACCATGCCACTACTGCACCAATAGAGATAGTTTGCTGTGCCAGTCATTGTGGTTATTAGGCCTTGAACCTGGAGTTGGACCATCAGTTGATGTTCTCCCTCAGCAGCTTACATAGTGTCCTCCAAGACTATGAGACCTAGCTTGTAGGGAGGTGAATTCAAGGTCAGTTCCAGCTCCATTGCTCCAGGTCCTGGGTCAGAGGTATGTCCTGTTTTTAGCAATAGGATCTTACCTTCAAGATTTTGGAGGCAATCAAGGGCTGTGGAAATAGCCTCTGTAATTTGTACTAACCTGGTCAACAACTCAAAGTGAGGTTTCTCCTGTCTGGCACTGTTTCTTGTATATAACCTTCAGCTTTACTTGTGGACTCATGTAGAGATATTGTATGTCTAATTTTTCAGTGGGCTTTTGAATTAAAACATTTCCCTCTGGTTTTTCATACCATTTAAGCATTACCTAATCTCTCCTCTCCCCCATATAGTCCTCCCTATTCCCTCCTTAAAGTGTTCCCCCTTTCCCCATTTCCCCCTTAATAGCACCTTTAGGATTTACAGTTGGGACAGACTATTGATTGATTTTTCTCCCCAGCAGCTTCCATAGTATCCTCTAGAACCATAAGAGCTAGTCTTCAGGAAGAAGGCTTCTAGGTTAGTTCCAGCGCCATTGATCCAAGTCCTGTGACCAACAAATGTCCTGTCTTCTGCAATAGGGTCTTACCTTCAAGTTCTGGGAGGTAATCAAGGGTTGTGGAGATAGCCTGTGTTATTTTGGGAGTCTCTTGGACTAACCTGACCAACAGCCCTAAGGGAAGTTTCTCCTGTCTGGTACTGTGTTCCTTGTTATATAGCCTTCAGGCATACAACATGTACTCAGTTCAGATATTATATGTATATATTTCAGTTTTTTTTAAGTTAATATATTTCCATCTGACTTTTTCACCATCGAAGCTTTATTTATCTTTTCTCTTTCTCTCCCTGTCTAAGCTCCCTCCTCCCTCCCCAGTTTAAGTGCCTCCATTTTCCCCTTGATAATACCTGCCTCCTATTATCCCCCTTTCTTGAGTTCCTTCTTCCTCCTTACCCCCAAGGTTCCTTGCATGTTCTTTCTTCCCTTCCTACTTGAATGCCTCCAGTTTTCCCATTTCTTTGGTAACATCTGTTTCCTACTATCGCCTCTCTCTCGGGATCTTTCTTTCCCTTTCCCTCCGTGCTCCCTTTCCATTTCCCTGCTTCCTGCTGTTACATCAGAATATATACTCACATAAAAGGAATTGGTGCTAAGATGCACAAATGAGGAAGAACACACATCACTTGCCTTTCTGAGTCTGTGTTACTTCACTTGGATAACAATGGACAATAACTTCTAGTTCTATCCATTTACTTGCAAATGTTGTAATTTCTTCTTACCTCTGAGTAGAATGCCATTATGTAAATGTACCACATTTTCATTTCATTCATTTCATTATCCATTCATCTGTTGAGGGACATTTAGGTTGTTTTCATTTTTTAGCTATTGTGAAAAGAGCAGTAACAAACATGGATGTACTGGTATTTCTATACTAGGAAGAGGCCTTTTGATTTATGCCAAGGGGTGGTATAAATAGATCATATGGGAGATTCATTTTTAGCTTTTTAAGAATTCTCCACACTGCTTTCCCCAGTGGTTGCAAGTTTCCATTCCCACCTGTAGTGAATGAGCAGTCTGCTTTCTCCACATCCGCCCCAGCATTCCGTGTCATTTGTTCTCTTGATTTTAGTCAGTCTGACTGGGCTAAGATGAAATCTTAAAGTGATGTTTTAATCTGCATTTCTCTAATTATTAAGGATGATGAGCACTTTTTAAGGTCTTTCTTAGCTATTTTAAAATATTTTATTTATTATTTTTATTTTATGAGTGTATTACCTGCATGTAGGTAAGTGCACCCATGTCATGCAATGCCCACAAGGACAGAAGAGGCCATCTGATCCCCTGGAACTAGAGTTACAGAGAGTTGTTAGCTGCCATATGTGTGCTGGGATTCGAACTCAGGTCTTTTGCAAGAACAACCAGTGTTCTTAACTGCTGAGCCATCTCTGCAGCCTTTTCTTAGCTATTTTTATTTCTTGGTTCAAGAATGCTCTGTTCAGGTCCTTAGCCCATCTTTTTATTGATTTATTTTTTTGTTTGTTTTCTTTATATATTCTAGATATTAATCCTCTGTTGGATGTGTATCAGGTGAAAATTTTCTCCCACTCAGTTTGTTTCCTCTTCCCTTCCTTGGTTGTTTCTTTTGCTATCCAAAAGCTTTTCTGTTTAATGAGGTCCCTCTTGTTGATTGTTGACCTTAATGCCTGAGTAGCTGAGTCTGACTTATAAAGTCCTACACCTATGTGTTCATCTAGCAGTTTCAGAGTTTCAGGTTTCATATTGAGGTCTTTTATTCATTTGGCATTGACTTCTGTGCAGGGTGAAAGATAAGGGTCCAATTTCATTCTTCTACAAGTGGAGATCCAGTTTTGTCAGCATCATTTGTTGAAGATGCTGTCGTTCCTCCATTGTGTGTTCTTGGCACCTTTGTCAAATATCAGGTGGTTGAAACTGAATGCACTCATCTTTGAGTCTTCTATTATGTTCTGTTGATCTATATGTCTGTTTCCATGCCAGTATCATGCTGTTTTTATGACTATAGCTCTGTAATATAATTTAAGATCAGGTATGGTGATCCCCCACAATTGCTCTGTTTATCCAAGATTGGTTTGGCTATCTAGGGTCTTTTGCAATTCCATATAAATGTTATGATGTACTTTTTCTAGCTCTGTGAAGAATGTCGTGGAGATTTTGATTGGCATTGCATTGCATCTATAGACTGCTTTGGTAGGATTGTCATTTTCACAATATTAATTCCACAAATCCCTGAGCATGGGAGGTCCTTACATTTCCTGGTGTTTTCCCCTATCTTTAAATATTTTAAAATGTCATTGTAGTGATCTTTAATGCCTGTGGTTAGGTTTATTCCTAGATATTTTTTGAGGCTATTGTGAATGGGAGGGCTTCCATGCATTCTTTCTCTGAAATTACTTGTTATTGATATAGAGAAAGACTACTGATTTTTATGTTGATTTTTTTTAACTTGCCACTGAAAGTATTGATCATTTCTAGGAGTTTTCTGGTGAATTTTTGAATGTCTTACATATAAAATCATGTCACCTACAAATAATGATAATTTGACCTCTTTTTTTTTCCAATAAGTACTCCTTTAATTTCCTTCCCTTTTCTTATTGCTATAGCACAAGTTTCAAGCACTATATTGAAAAGGAATGGAGATAGTGGACAGCTCAGTTTCCTGATTTCAATGGGAATGCTTCCAGTTTTTCTCCATTTAGAATGAAGTTGCTTGTGGGTTTGTTATATACAACTTTAAATTTGTTGAGGTTTGTTCTCTCCAGTCCAATTCTCTCTAGGACTTTTAACATAAATGCATGCTGGATTTTTTTCAAAGGCATTTTCTGCATCTATTGAGATGACCATGTGATTTTTGTCTTTAAGTCCATTTTATTACACTTTTTGACTTACATATATTGAACCATCCTAGCATCTCTGAAATAAAGCTGACTTGATCATGGTGGATGATCTTTTTGATGTGTGTCTATGTGGGTTTGCAAGTATTTTGTTGAGAACTTTTTGATGTGTCTATATGTGGTTTGTATAGGAGTACTTTGTTTAGATTCTTTGCATCTATGTTCATTAAGATGAGCCTATTGTTTTTTCTCTCTTTTTTCATCTTTACTTGGTCTGAGCATTAGAGTGATACTGGCTTCATAGAAACAGTTTTGGAGCTCTCCCTCTATTTCTGTATTTTTGAATATGAAATATTGGTTGCAGATCTACTTTTATCTCTGGTAGAATCTGCTATGAATCCATCTGGGCCTTGTTTTTTTTGTTTAGTTAGGAGGTTTTGTAATGGTGTTTCAATTACCTTATTTTTTATGGTTCTGTTTAAGTTGTTGACCTCTTCTTGGTTCAACTTTAGTGGTTTCCATGAATTTATAAATTAATTCTTTTTTTTTTTTTAGATTTTTAAATTTCACAGAGCATAGGTTTTTTAAAAAAATTACCTTATAATGTTTTGGATATATTTTGTTCTCTGTTGTGATGCTTCCCCTTTCCATTTCTGATTTTGTTAATTTGGGTTTGCTCTTTCTTTCTTTTGGTTACCTGAGCTAAGAATCTGCCCATCTTGTTCAACTTTCCAAGGAATCAGCTCTTAGAATCATCGATCCTTTGTTTTGTTTTCTTTGCTTCTATTTCATTGATTTCTGCTCTGATTTTTGTTATTTTTTTCTCATCTACTAGATTTGAGTCTGCTTTGTTCTTGCCTGTCAAGAATCTTGGGTTGCAGTTAAGTTATTTACATGTGCTCTTTCTGATTTTTTAATGTAGGCACTTAGAGCTATAAAATTCCCTCTAAGGAGTGCTCTCAATGTGCCCTAAAGGTTTTGTTGTTTCAGGTAAACATTTATTTTTTTAATTTCATCCTTGAACTTTCCATCACTCAGGAGTGTGTTGCTTAATGTCAAAGGGTTCCTGTGGTTACCAGAGCTTCTTTGGTGTTTATGATAAGCTTTATTGAAATGTTGTTTGGTAGAATGCATGCAATTATTTTGATGATTTGTTATTTATTGAGGTTTGCTTTGTGTCCCAGTATGTGGTCAGATTTAGAGGCCCTTGCATGGACTGCTGAGTAGAAAAATATTTGGTGCTTTGGTGGAATACTTCATAGATGTCTGTTAAGTCCATTTGATGTAAGTTGTCATTTAATTTGGATGTCTCTTTGTTTATTCTTTGTCCAGTTGACCTGTCTATTAGAGACTGTAGGGTATTGAAGTCATTTAGTATTAATGAGTTGGGGTTAATCTGTGTTTGATAGTCCTATAGTACTTTTTTATGAAATTGGGAGCATCAGAGTTTGGTGCATATGTGTTTATGATTATAATATCTTCTTGGTCAATTATTGCTTTGATTAGAATGAAGTGGCCCCCTTTATCTCTACTGATTAGTTTTAATTTGAAGTCTATTTTGTCAGATGTTAGAATTGCAACACCTCTTGCTTCTTACTGCCATTTTCTTGGGATTATTATTAATTTTTTCCATCTTCCCACACTAAGGTAGTGCCTGTCGTTGAAGGTAAGGTGAGTTTATTGAAGACAACAAAAAGATGGGTTTTGTTTCTTAGTGCATTCCATTACCCTGTGTCTTTTGAATTGGGAATTGAGACTATTAATATCTACAGTCATTATTGAAAGATGTGTATAGGTTGCTCTCATTTCATTTTAATTTGTGTTCATGGTCCCATTTTAATTCTACCTTCCTTTGTTTTCTTTATGCAACCTCTTGAGTATAATCATTCCTATCTTTGGTCCTTTGTATGCCTCCTGTAAGGTTGGTTTGGTGGACATGAATTCTTTCAGCCTATTCGTGTCATGGAAAATTTTACATTCCCCTTCGACTATGATGATATTTTTGTTGGGTAAAGTATTCAGAATTGGCTTTCATGGTCTTTTAGAACTAGGAATACTTTGGTTGAGGCATCCATCATCATTTTCATTGAAAAGTCAGCTGCAATTCTGATGGATTTTCCTTTCTATGTAACTTGTTGATTTTCTCTAGCAGCTTTCAGTACCTTCCCTTTGTCTGTACATTAATTGTTTTTACTATGATATGCCTTGGGGAGTTTCTGTTCTGGTCTTGTCTAATTGGTGTTCTGTGTGCTTCTTGTATCTGCATAGGTGTGTCTTTTCTTAGTTTAATAGATTTCTTCTACAATCCTGTTGAAATCTTGTCAGTGCCATTGTCCTGATTCTTCTCCTTCCTGTCTGCCTATGATGCATAGATTTGGTCTTTTCATGGTGTCTCACATTTCCAGAGTATTCCATTCCTATATGTTTTTAATTTTGTTTTAAATTTTTTGCTTGAGGAGTCCAGTTCTTCAACTTTGTTGTCCCTTCTTAATATTCTTTTTGTTTCAAATTGACTTAGTGAGTTTTTATGTTCCATCTGTATTTCAGATTGGATTTTCTTCAAAATTGCTCTTTTGTGAATTCACTTTTCAAGTCCTGAATTGCTTTTGTTATTTCATTTAGTTGCATATTTGTATTTTCTTGAGCTTTTATCACAAGATTATGCCTATCATCTTTGAGTTGAGTTGTTTGTGTTTTATTTCAGTTCTTTGACCATGTTGATGCTTTTTCCTTTAACAACTATGCCTTGTGGGGTTCATCAGGGTGATTATCATGATTCTCATTGTACTATAATTCTGTAGGACTGGTGGGTTTTGTTGGTGACATATGCTTTGCTTTTCATATTTTTTGTGTTTTCATGTTGCAATTTGGGTATATGAATATCTTTCCTTGGTTGCGTGTCCAATAGGAAATTATATTTTTCCTTTGTTTAGTTGAAGTTTGGTTCTGTTCATATTGTTCACGTAGCTTAATTAATTTTTGCTCAGCTATGAAAAGTTAGTTGGCTGTGCTTCAGGTTTTAGTAGGGTAGTAGGTTGGTCTGGGTAGTAAGCACGTCTGTGGGAGGCAGATCAGGAGGGAGGCCAAGGGCAAGATGGGGGTAGAGGTAGCCTGTGAAGGATCTAACAAACTAAGTTGGAGAATTGAGCTCCTCTGAATACAGGGGGTCAGGATACAGTGGGCATCCTTTTAGGGTAGTTAAGAGATCTGGGGCTGAAAGAGCAGGAGCAGGCCTGGACCCAAAGCTAGAAGGGGAACTGACTGTGGGGAAAGAGTAGAGCTGCTAGGGCTGCCAGGTAATTCCACTTCCATTCTTATTATGAGATTGCAGCAATTATTTTAGTCTTTTAATTATTAGTCGTAATTAAATAATATGAGCCTTTCTGAGGAAACTAGTTTTTTTCCTTAGGAAAAAAACAGATTTAGACACATAGTAGATATATTCCTAGAGAGAATAAAAATGAGCATATATGTAGTCCATATGTTTCAATAAACTCATATTATCCGATATTGTATGTTTCAATTTTAGTGATAATGAAATTAGTTACCCAACCATATATTAATGTACTTTTTTAAAAAAATTGATGGTATATCATAATATTTCTTATAATACATAAAATTTCAGCTAATTAATTTACACTAATTAAATCAGTATTTGTTTAGCAACAAAATATTTTAAAATTTTATGATTTTTTTATGTATATGACTTTTTTTGCCTGTATAAGTGTACCACATGTGTGCTTAGTACCCATGGAGGCCAGAAGAGGCTGTGGAGTGCCCTGGAACTGGGGCTGTGGACTGGTGTTAGCTTCTATATAGGTACTGGGAAACTGAACCAGGTCCTCTGAAAGAACAATAAGTACTTCTAAGCAATGAGCTAGAAATCTATCACCTCATTTTTACTGAAACATGAAAATGTGCTGAATTAATTTCATGAAATCGTATTCATTTTAAATGAAATAATATTTTTTTTCTGTTTTTTTTTCCCTTATGATACAAAGCACTTGGAGAAATGAAAATAATTAGAACAAATAACATTTATTATAAATGGTGATTTTAAATTAAGGACCATATTTTCAAAAATATGTAAGGCCTTATTTAAAGACTATATACTATTCTCAAACAGTGTTCTGCCATTTTAATCCTCTTTTAAACAAGATTAGAATGAAATCTTATTTAAATAAGGCCTCTACTTTTATCAAGAAAAATGGTGTTAGTTTGAAAAGTCCACCGCGAGATGGCAGTCAAGAGAAGTCTATCGCAGTTCGTCTTGGAAGAATGTATGAAAGTGGTAGGTCGGGTTTCTTTGAGAAGTTGTCACATGCTTGACATGTCAGTGGCCAAATCAGTACATAAAAGTTGACGATCTCTCCAATTATGAATGATAATTATCCACACAAGGAAAGCATCAGGCTATGAATCTGAGTGTTTGGCATTGAGCCAGATATCTTCAGTGGAATTCTTTGCTGTGAAAGATTTCACGGATCGCATGAACTATCTGGCAATCACTTTGTGTCACGATACCTTCATATCATCATGCTAACCTAGCAATGAGTTTGTGTCTGCTAATGAAAAGCAGACATCTGAAGCAGTTAGGTTTGGGCACTTCCAGGATTCTGTGAAAATAAGCACTGCTGAGCAAAGCTCTCAGTTTGAAGCAAGTTGCTTCAAGTTGTGGTACCTAAGTCCGTTCTCAGAGATCCAACAGACAAAATGAACAAGACACAGACACTCAGCCTCAAAGACACAGCAGAAGGTCACAATGGAAGGACATTTTGGGGAATTTTTTTAATAAAGTAAACATTTACTGATGGCAAAAATATAGAAATACACAAATTTGTAATACTGGTGAGAAGTTACCTTTATAATTTATTTTAATGCTCATTACTGAAGCATTGTTTAGTTTGTTGATGATTAATTAATAAACACATATAATTAATATGCTGTGTACCATGTTTGTTAAGGGGCTGTCGCTCACTGAAAGCAGGACAATTTATGTGTTTTGCTCTTACAGATAGTTATGCTTAATCAATAGTTAAAATTAAATATTGCTGTAAATATTGCATATATACAATATTAATTACCTTAGGCTTAAGAGTTCCAAAATATGCCTATTCTTAGTAAGTTTTCAAAAGCATGCTACCTTACAGATAACAAGTCATTGAGGACTTTCTGTATTCCCAGTACCTGTTGACATCTAAATACCTGTTATATATATTATATTAATAATAGACTTGAGACCTAGACTGAAATGTTCTTACTGCCATATAGCTTACAAGGAACGGACACTGGATGCCAACTTCAGTCTATTTAAGTCTATAGTCTAAGAGTCTTAGGTATTATATAAAGATGTTTCTTATATGATTTGGTCAAACTACAGAGAGATTCATCTTTTTTTTTTTTTCTTTTAGGTAAGCTGAGCTATTTTTGAGCTGAAAAGGCTGAAAAGCCCTCTTTAGCTTTAATGTAAGGATCTTGTATGATTTTTGTTCTTTATATTTCTTTATTAAAGATGTACTGACTAAGAACTGAACTTCAAGAATTTGTTATTGTTTGTTGTTTTTGTTGTTACTATTATTGTTTGGCAGTATTGGGGGTTGAACCCGGGACTTTGTGCAGGTTAAACAATCTAGCAATGCTTATTTGAAAGGCAGATGCCAAGTTCTCCTTTCCCTTTGTAGGCCTTCATTTGTAAATGTCCTGCGAAATGAAAGTATTTTGGTAAACTTGGTCTCCATATTTATGTAGAGTGGGAGAGTTTGGTAGTGCAAATCAATGATAGGATGGCCAAAAAGATTTCCATGGACTTGTTTCTATTTTATAGGCATTTCTGTTGTTAATTTAATGTCTCATTGCAAGTTCTGAAGAAATAATTTTTAAAACACACTTCGAATTCTAATTTGCAAATTATGTGAAAGGCTAGAAATAATGAATGTCAAAATTTTAAATCAAATTATCAACTGAGAACTCTGAATAATTAGCTGTTTCATGCATGATAGAAAAACTGTAATAAATGTATGTTCAATGTTTATTCAAAAAGTCTGCTGTAGTTGATGGATGCTTTTTATATACAATCACTTTATCTTTTTGTCAGTTCTTTCTCATTTAACATTTATAGAAATGGATTCACATTGCTATTAGTATGCAGCCAGCTTTTATATTAGTATAGATTATGTTAACTACGGATTCGTGAAGTTATTCTTAGAAATTCTTGACCAAGGTTGATTGTGTCACACAGGGGATATTTGGCAAACTCTAGTCATTCATTTCCTTATTGCGGTCTGAGAAGGGGTTTCTCCTGACAGCTAGGAGAGGCAGTCCAGGAATGTACTAAATCCTACTGGACAAGCTCTGACCACAAAGAATATTCCTCACCCTTATATTCAAATAAAAATGTCAGTATATCGGGAACAAAACTATGATTTCCACCATATTCTTTTAAAAAAAAATAGCATATAAGCTGGGCGTGGTGGCACATGCCTTTAATCCCAGCACTCGTGAGGCAGAGGCAGGCGGATCTCTGTGAGTTCGATGCTAGCCTGGTCTACATAGTGAGTTCCAGGCCAGCTGGGGCTACTGGGAG
>NW_008339767.1:454186-461203 GCF_000622305.1 Nannospalax galili
AAAATTAGAACTGATACATTCTGAATTGGATGATATTCTTTCAACATAACAAATTGGCTTTCCATATTGACAACAGGCTATCAATTAATTTTCTTAGCTATATCTGCCTACTACTATATATATAAAGAACTAACTTGGTGACCAATTAAAAGTAGCTCCCAATTACCTCAGTATTACATTACTCTTATTTATTTCCTTTATAAAATTTATTGCTATCAAATATATTATGTTTTATTGGTTTGCTTATATTTTGTTTCTCCCACTGCATTGTAAGCTCCAAACACTACTGACTTTGCCTAGTTCACAGAACCCACTTAGTGAATATTTGATAAACAAAAGGAAGTAGTTTTACCACATTCCTCAACAATAACACAACAGGAAGCTATAGCATACAGAACATGCTATAACATGCTTCACTACAAAGTCTGTAAGGACCAAAGTCTTGGTGAATAATTGCTATTCTTTGGCTCTTGAGTGTCAACAAATGTTGAAGTCTTGGTTCTCAGGGTGGCACTATCAGGAGTGAGTGGAGTCTCTGGGAATTGGGACCTAGTGTGAGGTCCTTATACCCTTGGGACTTATGATCTTGAAAGATATATTAGACTTTCACCATATTCTTAAAAAGTCCCTGACAGCCAAAGCATTTGAGTTATGTGTGATTGTGTTACTGCTTATTTAATTTTTTCTTCTTGAGATTTATGAAATAACTTTGCTTAGCACTAAGCAATAATCTTTGTATTAATGTGCTAAGCAATCAGAAAATACATAATAAATAAAAATGGCACTGCAATGCAGCAAGGTGTTAATAATAGGGGAATTGTGTCTGGGTGCTGAAGGGTATATGCGAAGTCTCTGATTTTTGCTGTTCTCTATAAACTGATTCTCTAAAAATAAAGCCTATTGATTTAAGAAATATAAAGCATTGTATATGCAACTGCAGCAATGAGAAAAGCATGAGCCAGATGAGCAGTAAGTGCCTCAGCACCTGGGAAGCACAGCATGGAGACATATTTACAGGCAGAGAGAATGCCCAGCTATGTGTTCTAGTGTCTGGGTAATTCATTTGAAAGTGAACATGTTCTGGGGAATTTTCATCAGTATATTAAGTAGACACTTTAAGGTGGGGGCTCCCAAGCACCAGAAGAACCTGCATTTCATTCTAATTTGTGCAGCTACATTTATCTACAATGGTAATCACTTAATTTCAATAATTGTCTTCAGTTTTTTGGTATTTCTTTCCAGGAAAAGGGAAGAGGCTATTTCCTATTCCATGACCCTAGATTCAATGATATGATTTACTTTGGATGTGACACAGGACTGAAAAGCACCAGTTTAGGAATAATGCCTTAATGAGTCAGGAGCATTTTCATTCATTTTCTTGCTTGTGTTCCTGTGACCACCAGAAGTGCTTCCCCTGGGAGCTGCTATTTCTTTAACTTCTTAGGAAAATAAACACATGGTTAAATCTGATGCCAAATCTCCACTGGGAGAGTAAACATGCTTAAAGATTCTGAGGGTTTCAAGAAAACCAATGCCCCAGATCAACTTGTCCCCAGCGGTGAACTAATTGAGTGATTACTATTGTATGTCCTGAAATGCTGTGGTCATTTTATATGCAGTGTTTTCCCAATGTACTGGTATAAAATTTTCCTGATTTGAAACTTTATCTCTCTCTTCCACTCTGAAACATTGTCAATTAAATCAGAAAGCAAATTCTGTCATAGCTCATGAAACTGACAGTATCTCCTTTTTAAGCTTCATTGATCTAAAAGGATTTGGATATTAATGGAAAGAAAACTTTTGCTTAATCACCACCAAAGGAGCTTTGTATGTAGTCCCTTTGTTAAGCATGACTTTATACTTGAAGGCGTGAAGTAACTATACATATACATCACTTATTACTAGGAAAAGAAATAATTGTACTACCACAAGATTAAAGTTATACTTTAGTTCAGCACATAATTTTCTAAAATGTAATGTAGAGGGGTGAAGATATGATTGAGTGAGTAAACTTCTTGGACCAAAGCATGAGTTCAGATCTCCAGAACACACATGAAGCACTGCACAGTAATGCACATCTGTGATCCCAGCACTCCTACAGAGTGATGGACAACAGAGACAAGAGAATCTCCAGATCTTTCAGGCCAGCTGTCCTGGTGTATGTAGCAGCAAACAACAGACTCTCTCTCAAACAAAGAGTCAGGGGAGGAGCAAAAACCAAGGTTGTCTTATGAGTTACACACATGCCAGGAAATATGCACACTGACACACATACACACAAACACATACACACATTTTATATATATATATATATATGACGAATGGTGTAGAGCGACTCAAATATTGAGGTGATCTATGTGTGTACACGTTGAAGAAATAAGGAACATGCTTTTAAAATGTAGAGGATAGAGTGTTTTTGAGAATACAATATAAATGGATAAATTAAATGCACAATATATACAGCTAGGAGCTGAATTGTGGAACTCCAAATTTATATGCTAAAGTCTTAACCTCTGTTATTGCAAACAAGAACTGTTTGGAGACTAGATTTATAATGCCAAAAATGTCAAAATGAAAGCACTAGGACGTGCCCTAACTTAATCTAGATCTTTATGGAAAAAGAGTGTGTAAAGGGGAAAGGCCCTGTAGGGACACAACGAGAACATAGCTGTGTACAAGAATTCAGTCTCAACCCCATCAATGAACACTTTTATCTTGGACTGTTAGCTTCCAGAGATAGTCAGTGCCTGATGTCTGGCCACTTATGGATTTTATTTCAACAACCCTAGAAAGCCAATACACATATATTTAATTATAGAATATTTTATCAGTGTAGAGCTAAACATGTATATGAAACATATACTCAGACTTACAGTTATAAATTACCATTGTTACCACATACATACTATGTTATAGTTTATTTGTGTAATACACTGTTAGTAAGTTATGATTCTGGCTTGGGAATTTTTTTCACAGGACAGTAAATTATTATCTTACAATCCTATTATTAACTGAAGATGATATGGCATAAATATTTTTTAAAAAAATAACAATAATTTCTAGCATACCTTTCTTTAGTTATGGAAAAAAATAAATTCCAGTTTAATCAATTAAGTGGAAAACATATTCTCTCCTGAATTATATGAAATAATATTATTGATATAGAAATGTAACAACATTGTTAAATCAGTTGTCAATACATTGAAACATACTATATAGCATTTTAGAAACTAAATAATGAGTTATTCGTGATAGTTCTTTCTTTAACTGTGGAAGGTCTTAAAACTTGTTTTCTACATTGGAAAATTTTCCTTAAGCATGAACTAAATAAAATATTTTATTAAACAGCATCAACTAAAATTAGGGTGAGAAAACTCATTTAATTTTAAAGAATTCTAACAAAGATATTATTACCAGTTTATAATCCCTGTGGGATTGCAGCACATCCTTCCCAACAAGGATGAGCTTTTGGATTTCTGTAGTCAGAGATGCAGCTCTGGTCCTTAGGGACAGAAACAAGAAATAGGATAAAGTACAGAAGTAATGGTCCAGTGTGTGATTTTAGTTTCCCCCTTGTGTGATGGTTTTAATGAGAATGTCCCCAATAGCCTCCAAGTTTTGGATGTTTTGTCCCTAGTTGGTGGTGCTGTTTTGGGTGGTCTTAGAGGGTGTGGCCGTGCTAGAGGAAGCATGTCACTGGGGGTGGGCTTAGAGAGTTCTTAAGCCCTGCTGGATCTCAGGTTGCTCTCTTGCTTCCTGTGCCTGCTTGAAGATGTGAGAGCTTAGCTTCTGCTCCTCCTCCAGCCACCTCTGCCATTATGCCTCCCTGCCATCACAGATTGTAATTCCCTTGGAACTGTAAGCTCAAATAGATTCCTTCTACAAGTTTCTTTGGTCAGTGTTTCTATCATAGCACAGAAAAGTAACTAATATACCCTTGCATTCTTCTTGGCCATCTCTCAACATTGGTATTCACTTGTAGTATTTACTAACAGTGTACATGAATAGATGCTGCAGCAAGAGCTGTGCAAAGCAGAAAGGATTCTTTTTTAAATTTTTTAATTTCATTTTTAATGTATTTCATACTGAACACCTTAATAATCTTTATACCCACTTCTCCATTTGCCCCCTCCCATAGCCCCTCCACTGGAATTCATACATTCTGTCATTTGAGTTAAGTCCCATCATGTCAAGTTAGTGTCCCCTAATGTCCCTCAGTACAAGTTCATCTACTGAGGTCTAATCAACCTTCTAGAACCCTTCCCTTTAAAAAGAAGATCAGTTCTTCCTCACACAGCAGTAATTGCATTAATCAGCGGCCAATAATTCTTCAACTAAGATTGGGGCCTGCTGTCCATTTCCACAGTTCTGTGCTGGGTTTTTGTCTGCTTGAGTTTGCATGGCTCTGTGCATGCTGACACCGTTGCTGTAGGTTCATATAAGAAGGGTCCTAGGAGCTTGTAGGATTCTATTTGCATAGAGTCATGAACCTCCTCCTTGGCTCTTACAATCTTTCGACCCACTCTTCTGCAATGGTCCCTGATCACAGGATGGGTAGATTTTAATATACAAATCTTGTCCAAGGACCCACACTCTGTATTCTTATTCTCTATGTTTTGACCAGTTGTGACCTTTTGTGTTCCTGATCTTCTATTGCATGAGGGAGCTTCATTGATGAGACTTGAATGATACATTAGTTTTCTCTTCACATGTTCTATGTTCCATGAGCATTAGGTGTAGAGGTTGAATTGTACATGTGTCACTTAGGCTTGGGCAATTCACAGACAATCTCTGTGTATGACCAGTTATAGAACTCTGTAATAATCTCTGTCTGTTGAAAACGAAGCTTCTTTGACGGGTGGTGACTGGGATACTTGTCTGTAAATTAAAGGATTCATATTTTGCACACAGTAAATAAATACATTTGTCTAGGGATGTGACAGCCTTGAGGTTTCTAATACCTATGATCTCTCCAGCTATGTGTATTTGGCTAGGTTTACAGTACCACAAATGAGTTTCCTTCCACTGAGTGGGCTTTAATTCCAATTAGGTAGCTGTTGATTACTCCCAGGGTAAAAGCGGCACTACCTTACCAATGTCATTTGCTGTGCTGGTCATTGATGTGGATTTTAGGCCTTGAAGCTGGGGTTGAACCAAAGCTGAAAGAATTCTGTCTTTCCTATGGGGCCCCACTGGGCTAATATGGCAAATACACAATCCATATTCTACTAGCCAGAACAGGATGCATCGAAACTTTTATTCTACGAATGAATGACAATGATACTGAATTTTTAAAAGGATGAACTTATAACCGCGATTTTTGGGATTACAAATCCATTTAATTTCATTATGAGAAAAGGACATTTAAGAAAGTAGGGAAATATACAGTGTGAGATTTTTCTTCATTTATAAGCTTAAAAGAAACCCTTTCTTATTGCACAGTATTCCCACAAACTAATACTTACGAGCAGTTAAATATAATGGATAATCTTATTTACAATATTGGGCCAAATGAGTCAAATGGTTTTCAATGGTTCTTCATAAAGGACAGATGCTGAGAATTCACTAAATCAGTTATTCAGTATGAGCCTACCCTCAATTAAATCACAGAGGCTTTATTACTTTTCATGGGATTTTGAACTTTCTCTTCTGCTTTCTATATATATACTAGAGATAGCCAGCATTTACCCTACACACTTCCATGAAGGATAAACTCTATAGGTGGCTTTGCACTGGTAAGTTATACTGAGAAAATGGAAGAGCTTTGCTGAGGACAGCAGATCGGGGCAATAAGTACTGAAAGTGATACACAGGACGATCAAACCCTTCTGAATATTCTAAAGGTATTAAATTGAGAATTTATCATGGTCTGCTGGAAACATCTCTGTTGAATTAGTGATCTGTAAAAAGGCCTATTGTAGGCTTTTCAGTAACTGACAGAATCTCTGAAACTTTGTCATCTCCCCAAGTCAAGACCCTTATCTGTTCTGTGATTTTCACAATCAGGGATACACCTGCTGATGCTGGGAAATTGCTAAGATAAACTCCATTTCATACAACAAACAGACTATAATCTGAAAGAGCCATAGCTAAATCCCAGTTTGCAAAACAGATTTCAAATTAAACATGTCTAGAAGATGCTAAGATAAATGTAAATGAAACAGAGGATGAATAAAAGTTAAGCATTTAGGCTAATATGGAAACAGAAATATTAATAAAATATTGTCAGTGTCATAAAACCACATTATCCTGATTTCCTTATTTATTTATTTATTTATTTATTTATTTATTTATTTATAAGCATTTTGCCTGCATGCATCTAACTGTACCCATGTTGTGCAATGCAGGCAAAGGTCAGATGAGAGCACTTGATTCCTCTGGAACCGGAGTTGTGGATGGTTGTTAGCTGCCCTGTGAGTACTGGGAACTGAGCCTGGTACCTCTAGAAAAGCAGTCAGTGCTTTTAACTGCTGCGCCATCTCCCAAGCCCCATGATTTCCTTATTTTTTAAATTGATCTGTTTTGTGTAAGACTTCAAGATGTGATGTTGGATGCTCCGTAAATATTCTCTGAAGAATACAATAATCTTGTAAAAAGTGCTTTTATTTTTATGATGATTTTATTTTTCCTCCTCAAATTATATATTCTTTTAAGTGTGTATGATCCTGTAAGTGGCATCTCCCACTCTGAGTAACACAATTATTTCTAAAAAAATTATGCCAGACACTCCTATCCTCAGGCCTCCTGGGGTAGGTCTATAGCACAGCCCTCCATGCCTTGACTCCCCAAGCCATATTCACCTTTCCATCTCCCCTGCTGTTCGCTACTCCTAGTTTGGGACCTGCACCATCCCTAGACTTGGGGCCCCAGACACCGGGGGAACCAATACTGCTTCCTGACCCTACTCACCCAGACCTACTTAGTGCCTTTCTTGGGCCCCAGGGGCACCGCTTCTAGACCTGGCCCCTCCCTCACCTCCCTCTACTTCCCTGGTCCTGCAACACCTGCCAGCCTCTT
>NW_008339767.1:462769-463408 GCF_000622305.1 Nannospalax galili
GACTGAACTCCCCAGTCAAAAGACACAGACTATATGACTGGATTAAGAAACAAAACCCATCTTTTTGTTGTCTGCAAGAAACTCATCTCACTTTCAAGGACAGACACTATCTCAAAGTGAAAGGATGGAACAAAATATACCAAGCAAATGGCACTAAGAAAAAAGCAGGCATAGCAATCCTAATATCTGACAAAATAGACTTTAAACTGAAACTAACCAGAAAAGACAGAGAGGGCTATTTCATTTTGATCAAAGGAACAATCAATCAAGAAGATATTACAATCATGAACATATATTCACCAAACTCTGGTGCACCCAACTTCATAAACAAAATACTACAGGACTTTAAGACCCAAATTAACCCCAACTCATTAATAGTAGGGGACTTCAATACCCCACTATCTCCATTAGATAGGTCAACAGGCCAGGGACTTAACAGAGAGACATCTGAATTAAATAAAACTATATCAAATGGACTTAACAGATATCTACCGAGTACTGCACCCAAACACCAAAGGACATACTTTCTACTCAGCACCCCATGGAACTTTCTCCAAAATCGACCATATACTGGGGCACAAAACAAAGCTCAGCAAATACAAAAAGATTGAAATAATTCCATGTGTTCTATCAGACCAC
>NW_008339767.1:465387-466522 GCF_000622305.1 Nannospalax galili
CTTTGAGAGGGAACTGACACTGATTCTAACCACTCCAACAGCTATCAAAATACTTGAAAGCAAGTCCTAAATCCATCACTCTAGAGTCCAGCCTTGGCAGACAAAAGAAAAATGAGGAGGAACCCAGTAGAGGGATGCTTTTGGAAGCCCTTGCCAAGAAATTCCAATGGACTCTCATATGAACATTCGAAAATTGCCCTGTTCTGACTTTTTTCTAGTTCCCTGTCTAGAACTTGTACTGCTAATTACTCTTGCCTTTACTTCTCCTTCACATCTCCTGTTCACAATTCAAGGACTTTCTTTTTCCCTTAGAGACAAGAGTTATACAATTTGGGAGTCTTTTAGATTGACCCACTGAAGGGGTATTCCAGTTGCCTCACCGTGCATCCCCTGTTCAGCATGGAAGAAGCCAGAGCAATCTGCATCCTGCTCTTCAGAGGATGGTATGATAAGAACAGTAGGTAGGTATTGGCTAGGCAGTTAGGGTAAAAAGACCTCAAAGAAAAGTAGCCAGTTTCTTGGCTAAAACTCACAATGCCCTTGGGCCTCTTAGCAACACACTCTGTTCCAAAGGCCAAAAACGCCAAAAGTATCTGGGAGCTCTTATCTAATCCTTAAAAGATTTTAGGGCTACCTCTTCAGAGGGGGGAATGTTAGAGTAGCCAAAAGCCCCATAACGATAAATAAAGAAGAAGAAAGAATATATGATGTTATCAGAAAAAAGTGATGGGGAGATATGGGAGGAGTTAGAGGGTTAGAGGGGAGGGAGTGTACATGGATTTGATCAAAACACCTTATACGCATGTGTGAAAATTGTGGTGGGTCACCTGTCCTCTTGATCAAGGAGGCCGAGGAGACCCCACCAGATAGACTTGACCCAGCGTTCAGTCTATAAAGAGGAGGGTCAACACCGAGGAATCATTTTCTCCATGCTTCCAAGAGAAGCCAACAATGGTCGAGCAGGACCTTTGTCTTATCTTCACATAGATAGAACTGGTAGAAGAAAGGAGCTAGGGGCTCCTCCAAAGCCCATGGGACCCCTGAGGAACAGATCCTCAAACGACCTCAAGTGTAAAAACAAATCACTTTATCTGGTCCAATTCTACGTCCTTAAACACCCAAAAGGGAAGTATAA
>NW_008339767.1:467536-495217 GCF_000622305.1 Nannospalax galili
TTGTTCAATTTTTTTTCTTGTGGGGCTTATACTAAGTTCAATATTGTATAACTGTATTAATTCAACAGCAAACCTAAAAATTTTATAGCCAATTTTGAAAGAGATGTACCCTTGCTCAGAAAAATGTTATTGAATAGGTTAATGCTGTTGTAATGAAAAGCTTCTTTTAATTAAAAAAATAAAAAAAAAATTATGCCAACAGTTAAAAGTATACTGGAGAGAAGACAGTATCTTCCCCAAATGGTGGCAGTCAAAACTGAATAGCTACATATAGAAGAATGAAACTATCTCCCTATTTCTTATCATGAATCAAGGATCTCAACATAAGACTGGAACCTAAATCACATAGAGGAGGAAACAGAGAATACATTGCAACTTATAGGAACAGGAAAGGACTTTCTGAACAGGACTCCTGTAGTGGAAGCTTTAGGTGTGACCACTTGACACTAAAAAGTTTCTTTATATCAAAGAACACCATCATTTGACTGAAGAGCCAACTTACAGAAAGGGGAAAAAATCTTTACCAACTATACCTCTGACAGAGGGTTAGTATCTAGAATATACAAACAAACAAACAAATAATAAAAACCCCTAAATATTAAAAAAATCAAACAACCCAATTAAAAAGTGGGGCAAGGAGCTGAATAGTTAATTCTCTAAAGATGAAACACAAATGGCTGAGAAATACTCAAAAAGTGTTTAACATCTCTAGTCATCAGAGAAAAGCAGATTAAAACCATTTTGAGATTCTAAGAATGACAGATACAAAGAAACAAAAAACAAATTCTGATAAGGATGTGGACCAAAAGGAACTCTTATTCACCGCTGGTGGAAGTGAGAATTAGTGCAAGCACTACAGAAATCTCAGGGTGAAGAGTCCTCACAGAGCTAGAAACTGATCTATGATATGACCCAGCCATACCACTCTTGAGCATATAACCAAAAGGCACTGTAACTTACTCCAGTAATGTCTGTTCGTCAATGCTCATTGCTGCCCTTTTCATAATAGCCGGAAATTGGAAACAACCATGATGTTCATCAAGTGATGGATACTGAAGATGTGGTACATACACTCAATGGAATATTATTTAACTCTTAAAAAGTCAAAATTATGAAATTCCCAAATGAATGGAATGGAACGGGAAAAAAACACCCTTAGTGAGGTAATCCAGGCTCAGAAAGGCAAACTCTTGCTCTCTCTTGTAGCTAGATGATAACTTTTAAATCTTAGATATACATGTTTCAGATTGAAAATTCAGAGAGGTCAAGAAACTGACAATGACCTGTGGGGGAAAATTTTCTAGGAGGGGTGCTAGAGTGCAGTGATATGAAGGGGGGAAGGAGAATATGAGACTAAGAAGGGTCAAAGGGGGTGAGGAATGGGAGGGCAGGGCAGAGGAGGGAGTATAAGGGATAGGTAACACTAATGGCCTTTAGAAAAAGCCATATATAAACCTCCTCTATAGAAGCTTCTTAAAGTATATACATATACATCATAAAACCCAGATTAAAAGGATTTATCCTATAGCAGAGGGGGAACTGTCATTTCTAGACAGCATGGACTAATGAAAAAATATCCTCAATTTCAGAAATGGACGTCCTTTCTAGAGGCTGGTGACCAGGGGTCCTGTAGACCCTCAAACAATATTGACCACTGCTCCTGCTCTTGATTACCCACGGGAACTAGATGCTAAGACCCTGTTGCTGAAAACATTACATACATGAGCTGATGAACAAACAAGGAGAAATCAAGCTGGTGTTGATTTCAGAGCCTCAGCTCCACCGACTACTGTTCACAGTGCGGAAAGGTGCTATACATGCTACTGGAAGTAAAATAAAATCCTCAACCTTATCCAGCTGTGAATCCTGTGAGCTACAATAGCAATTAGCCTGGCAAAATATGCCCTCTGGTGCAATAGTGATACAAATTTATAGGAGTAACCAACACCTCTAGCTGAATTTAAGGTCCCTTCCACAGATGAAGCCCATATCTGACACTGATATTAGGCTTAGGAACATAAAGCTAGACAGGTCACAGGATAGATTTAAGAACCTAATACCATTTTTCTACTAAACACTTATCATATTAAACTGACTTTTAATGATTTATACCCACAGATTAATGTATCTCTCAACTCTCCAATAAGTTTCCTTATGTAGTAGATGGTGATTAACAAGAAACCAACAACTAGCTAACATGCAGAGAACAAGAGGCTGCAGAGTGATTATTCCTGAATAGGACACCTGTATCAAAATTCTGCCTTTCCCAAGGCTCAGAGATCATTGTAGAAGAGGGAGCAGAAAGATTGTAAGAGCTGGAGGAGGTGGATAACCACAAGGAAACAGAGTTACCAGACACTTGATCAGTTACTCATATGAACTCAGTAATGGTGACAGAATGTACAATTCTCATGAAAGCTCAAATGAGAAAAAAAAGTCCCATCAGAGACATGAGGAAGTAGGTAAGAAGCTCCAACCACAGGTAAGGAAATTATGGCAACAGATGACTGCTAGGAGGTGCAGAGATCATCTTTCCAGCATGGGACTCTTGGTAGCTTAACCAGGCTCCAGTGGATAGACCCACTAGATGGTAAGATACATCAAATTTGCTATTTTGTATATTTCCATGTGGAGTATTATACTTAGGTAACATGTATGTTTTGTATATTAAATAAAAATTCTTCATTTTTTCAAAGGGCAGGCTGTTAATTACTACCAGCTGAAAGAATGTATAACGGTTTAGGAGGGATTGTGAGTTTTGAATAATTAGGGCTCAAGAACTATTAAGAATTCTTGTATATGTTTTTTGAGATATACTTTGAGTTTAATTCATGCTGTCAGGGAAAAAAAAAACCCACTGTGCATATAAAAGGAAACAGAGGTGTCAGTGTAGTAAGAAAATCTCATGTAATTTGCTTAAGAGAAAAGGACATGAGTAAGGAGCTACCTGAGCATTAAAACAATTTCTTTAATGAAAGGAGAAAGGTTGAAGAAAGCCAAGGTGACTAAAACAAGGAGGCAGAAAATGACACAGCTCATCTTTATCCCTCATTAGAAAAGTGGGTTCTAAATTTCTTCTAGAAGAAAAAATGATTAATAAAACTGTTAAATTTTAAATTATAATTACACGACTTGATTGTAACTTTTATGCAATGGAGAAGATATTTAGTCATGGTATTTTAAAACTATGTCTATATCTGGATGATTTCAATGTTTTGTCCTTCTATATGTTTTCTGAAAATTTTAAAATATTATGCAATTCTTAGAATATATTAGGTATTACTGCATTTGAGTTTGTACTAAGTAAATTGTCTTCAGTAACAACTTAGGTATGTGATAAATATAAAACTAGAGATTATGTAATACAACATTAGCATTCTTTCTATTCTAAAATAGTCTTATATTATTTAGGTAGGTCTATTCTTGGAATATCACACCATATTGATGTTATTATGAATGTGAGAGCAAAGATGCTAAGGAATGATGAGGGTGGAGCTTGTGCTTTGAGGATATTGTGGAGAAACCTTTGATCTGGGGATGAAGCAGTCATTGTAAGGAGACCTAAGACACACAAATAAATATTCCCAGTGCAAAGAGGGAAAGCTGTGGAACATCCCAGCAGAGCAGTGAGTATACTCCGGGAACCAGGCAGACATGTCTTGGTGTGCTTTCCTGCTTGTGGGTAGGGTGATGTGGCTCAACCTGTCTGTCAGGTAGGGATGAAATTAGAGAAGGTACTAGCAGCAAGCTGTGGAGGATTTGCAGACTACAGAAACTGTGGTGGAAAGTCATTGGGAAGTTTAGAATATGAAATAACTTAGTAAGAATAGCATGTTAAAATTTCCTTTCACACTCAGGGTGAGTGTCAGAAAGGGGACATATACAAGTCAGCATGCTACAGCTATTGTTTGGGAGCCTTAGCATAGTGGTGAAAGAAGTGAGAGTTGCCCATGACTGAGAGGTGTATTCAAGATATTCCACAAGGAATTACTGAGGTATTGGAGGTAGAATTCATGGAGTGACTTGACTTTTGATTTGAGTAATTGGGAAAAGTAAAAGGACACTGGTAATAAGAGTTCAGTGTGTAACATGTAAATATAGACTTTGCCTGCACAGAAAATCTAATGTAAGAGTAGTCCGAGAAAGCTGAGACCGAGAAATGCGAGATTAGCTATGGATTAATGCCTTTCAAACGCATGGGGTTGAAAGGATCACTATGGCAGTAAAAGTAGTGGGAAATCAAGATGGTCCAAAGAATGAGCATTGGAACATTCCAAATTTGACATAAAAACATATTGACAACATATTGTAGTACCTTACAGGACAGACCTGAGCCCAGACAATGATGGGTTGGCAGCGGGTGGAACCGCATCTTGGCAGGAACTGCATATTTCTTGCTCTCTATTAAGTGTAAATCTCTAAATTCTTTGTACTTAAGAATATCCTTTTTAAAATAAATTTTTATTGAAATTTTGTGATTTTCATACAATATAGTTTGAGGGTATTTAGAAACCCTGCCTAGCCACACCTCCCTCAACTGCCTCCCATTCAATTGAAAGTGCTCTATTATATATACAACATAGCCTATAGAGTCTGATTTGTGTCCCCAAATGTTCTTCAATGCTGGGCCCACCAAGTCTCATCCCTGGAAGACACTCTACCCCACCCAGCAGACATCAGTTGCCAAAAGTTCCTTAGGTTGCATTGGAATTTTTACTTCCTCCTGTCTATGCTGTGATTTTGTCTGATTTGAGATTGTGTAGGACTTGGACATGTTGTCACCATTACTGTGAATTCGTATGTACGACTGACCTGTTGTCTGGAAGACTATTTTCTTACAATCTTACAATCTTTCCATTTCTTCCACAACGATTCTCAAGCCTTTGGAGGTAGAGGTTTGAAATAGATGTTCTAATAGGGATAACCACTTTGTGGCCCTTTGTTTTCTGTGGGTTTCTATGTTAGGTACCTTCTGCTGTATAGGGAACCTTCTCTGCTGAGAGTTGAAAGATGCATTCAACCTATGTGTACCGGTTTCTTTGAAGATGTATCACAGGGTTAAGTGTCTCACAGATACTTATTCTGTGTTTGATCTGTTGTAGAACTTTGTAATAGTCTCCATCTTTTACAAAAAGTGTCTTCTTTGATGAAAGCTGAGAGGAACTATACATATGAATATGCATATTTAGATTAAAGTAAGAAATTTTGTTGGTTTAGGAATGTGCCAAAAGTAGGTTTTTCTCTGGGATCTATGCCTCTCCAGCCACGTGTATTTGAGTATGTTTACAATATCACACATGAGTTCCTTTCCATGGATCAGGCCTTGCTCTCCCAATTAAACAACTGTTGATTATTGCCTAGATGATAGTGTCATTACTGCACCAATAGCGATATTTTTCTGGGTCAGTTATTTTTGTTTATTAGGCTTTACAGCTGAGTAGGACCATTGATTGGTTTTCTTCCTTGGCAGCTTGAATAAATCCTGTTGCCACGAAAGCTAGTCAACAGGGAGGAGACTTCCAGGTCAGCTCCACTTCGATTGCTACAAGTTTTGTGTCTGAAGTGTGGCCTGTCTTCAGCAATAGAGTTTTAGCTTCAAGTTCTGAGACACAATCACTGGCTTTTGTAATAGCCTGTGTTAGCTGGGGGAGTCTCTTGGACTACCCTGACCAAGAACTTGGAGGGAAGTTTCTTATGCCTGACACTGTGTTTTTTGTTATACAGCCTTCAGCTATACACATGCACTTGTATTTTTATTGTATGTATTTTTTTCAGTAGAACATCTAAATCTCTAAATCTGATATCACTACCATGAATATAGACTTGGTGGTCACTGAACCTCTTCCCATTGTGGACACTTTTAAAAAACCTCCTTCCTCTCACTTTCAAATATATAATCATATATATATATGTATAAATATATAAACCAGGTCCCATAGAAAAAAGGGGTGTAGAACATAAAGCATGGAGAATAGTACTTCACCTTACCCCAGAGTACAAGGGAAGAAACAGTTCCAAATGGTAATCATTTTATAAAATGATGCTGTCATAAAATGGTGAATAATTATTTATGTTTGCCTTGACAACATTAAAGTCATTTGTGATTGAAGAAGTTTGGATGGAGCCAGGGGTAGAAAAAATTGGCTTATGGTACGTTTAGAAGGAACAGAGACCGTGATAATACAGACAAAATGTAAATCATTTTAGGAAATTTGTAGAAAAACCATGGTGAGGAATAAAAGTGATGACTGTTGAAATGACTTGAACATGGGTCTCTTTCTGGATAAACTGAAAAAAGAAAAAGGCTATAGACTTTATATGGAAAAGGAGACATTCTGAGTGTTGAATATACTAAGTATATTTACAGCTGTATATGGACTCTTTAATAAGGTAGTTATCTGTGGTGAGTGCACACAGATACTGACTCATTCTGAATTAGCACCATTAGTTATGCAATCCCATGAAACGTCTGGGGGTTTTCTTTTTTTTGCTCACTTTCTCTGCAGTACAAGGAGGTTAAGTGACTTGCCAATGATCATCAAACATGTTGGTGAAGAAGCCGAGAATAAATCCTTAAGATCCTGACTCCAAGTTATTTATGTCACTGTATTTATTGGCTTTACCTTCTGCTTAGTCATTTGTTCGGCACATTTACGATAAATATAATGAAAAGTGACACTTCAATGCTTTAAATAGAGGATTTACTTTACACCTTTGGCAAGATGGAAACAGAATAAGTCTATGAGATGCACACACCTGAATTTGTACCAAGGTCTCATACCAAAATGTTTGATCTTTCATTTAATTTTCTGTCTCCGTTTCTACATAAAAACTTAACACAGCTGTTTCTTAGATATATTTTAAGTCTTACATTTTATTTCTCTATTGAGATAATAAAGAATTTGGACAAGGTACTTCACCTGTGTGTTTTATAATTTGAGATCCTTGTTTAACACTCTTTGTAAGCTATTTTGAAGAATTCTTTAAGTACAGATTCTTAGTCTTATTTCATCACAAAGCTCAGCCAAGATGTTTATAGTTAGGTATGTCTCACCCTCCTAAAATGTCAAATAATTTAACTTCCTCTGTATAGTATTGAAATAATATATTTCTGTTATTCCTTGGAAATAGTGTGCATGCCAGTTGGCACATGAATTATGGACTCTCAGATCTTCTTTAAAAATTAGATCTTAGGAGACAACCTGTTTTATTTCTCTCTCTGTCTCTCTGCTCCCTCCTTCTCTTTCTCTTATAGAATAGTATCAAGCACAGAAGCACAGGGTATCTCAATACAGGCTTAATCTATGAATGAATTTATGAGTATAAAAGGAGCTAGGACTCTACCCCTACAGTCTTAGGGACATGGCTTATATAATGCTCACCAGAAAGTTATGATGCATAACAAAATTATTAGGTGTGAATAACTAGTTCTCATAAACCAACTTTGTTCTTTAAATTCCAGCCCTTGAAAGTTTTCTCTTTTCTTTTTGATCCTATGAATGCAACCACTCTAGTAAACTAGTAATTTTGATTAAAATGCATGCTTTGGAAGACTATGAAATAGGTTCAACTTCATGAGGTTGAACATCTCTATACTTTCTGAATCCTTGCTTTTCTATTCCAAAAATAGTAATTTTTGCAGTGTTTATCTATTTGTTCTTAGATCTCTAGTTCTTATGTCTTCCAAGTATAAAGAGTTTTTCGTCGTCTTTTTTTGCATACAGTGAAAAAATCAGCACACCGATATTTCTTTTATTACATTCTTAGTTCTCAACAAAGTTCTCCAGCTATGTTATATATTTTACAATGTGAGTGCATGCTCGTTCTTGGTTATGTTATTTCTTTACCCTGTAAATGCTTCTTTTGCAATGAAATTCTGGTTACATTCTATAATGAAGCAATTGATGGAATTGTAAATGGATAGAGTAGGGATTTCTGTGTTAATCAACATATCATTTTCCAAACATCTTCTCAGCTCAAAATATTTTATACTTTGCATTCATTAGAATTTCTAGATTGATTGTATTTCATTTAAAAATGACATTTAAAGTATAGATATTTAATGGTTTCCAATTTTCGTTTATGCAAATGTTTCTAAATTACACTTGTAGTCAAATAAATATTATCTTCCCAGCTATTTCTGGTTGAAATACATGATATTTGTAGAGTACGTACTTTACAAATATCAGTTAGGTGCATTATCTTTTTAGTCTTCCTTAAATCTTTTATATTATTACTCATTTTGTTCACTTATTAAGTGTAAAACCAAGAACCGAGTATTGAAGATCCAAATGTAATTATCCCCTTTCCTTTTGCTATTTCAAGTCTATATCTTTATCTACAATTTTCCCTCCCCCCCCACATCTATCTCTTTATCAACTATCTATCATTTATGTTCAACCAGTTGGTACTGTTACTGTGGTCATTGTATCTCTATTTAATTTTATCATTTTATTTATCGACTTTTCTTCACTGTGGGTATTTTCCTTTTTCATACACATATAAGTAGTTTTTATTATGGTTTATTTAATTTCCTATCAAACACTTTCAGTTATTTTTCATTTCAGATATTGTAATTTTTTTCTTTTTTAATCATTTGTGGAGCATTTATTTAATTCTCATGTGTGATTGTAGGATCGTTGTAGATCTTCTTTAATTTTTTTTTTTTAATTTTGGGGGCTGGAGAGATGGCTCAGAGGTTAAGAACACTGGTTGTTCTTGCAGAAGACCTGGGTTTGAATTCCGGCACCCTCATGGCAGCTCACAACTGTCTGTAACTCCAGTTCCAGGGGATCCGACAGTTTCTTCTGTCCTCCGCAGGCATTGCATGACACAGGTGCACTTACCTATATGCAGGCAATACATGCATACACAGAAAATAAAAATAATAAAAAAATTTAATTTTCATACAACTTCATACATTTCACACATGTATGTAATACATTCTGATCACTTATCACTCCACCCTTTCTTACCCTCTCCTCCCACCAAGTCTCCCCTCTTCCCATCAAGGCTCACTCCACTATCAGGTATTTTGGTGTGTTCTGTTTTTACCTGTTTTTATTTTGTTAGACCCACTGGGTCTAACCGGGCCTGTCTGACTGGGCAATGGTGTGGCACTATCCACTAGAGTACCTGTAACTCACCAGTAGTTATACCACTGAAGACAGGGAGAAACTCCCCTCCCCCAGCAGCCACCAACTGCCAATAGCTCTCCAGGGAGTGGCCAGACCTCATGAAACCCTCCCCCATCCATGACTAAATGTTGTCAGGACCAATATTTTAATAATTTAAATAATAACATAAAGACAGTGTGCTTAAATTATTGAGTTCTACAAAATAGAATAAATTGAGAATTAACTTGGGTACAAATTACGTGTTTCATAATATGATTTAGATTAGCAATATCACTGGATTGAAAGTCAGAAACCATAATTATGTTCCTGGGCCTATGATTTTCAGCAAAATCACACTTCTATTTTCTGACCTTATCTGTCAAAGCAGAAGTGCAACCTCGGGAGTTCTCTAAATTCTTTGGGCTTACTGATTATGATGAACATTTACTTAGAATTTTCCAGCTTCGTGAAATTTATTTGTGTTAGTAATAATATGTGTGTATACAATCACTTTTCTCAGTGAACATATGCAATCAGGCTTATAAGATAGTTTAATTTATCAAGGTCTAGCAGAATGTCAAAATTTACGAAGACTTGTATTACCAACGCCCATGGTACACCTTACTTCCAGTGTGGCAACCCTCAAACCCTTGTGTCTTTCCAGTAATGAGGTCCCAGTGAATATGATTTTCTTTTCTTTGGGAAGTAGAAATCAGAAGAAACAGTTTGGGATGGAGATGACTTTGGGAAAGGACAGCATTTTCAAGCAGTGAATTCTGGAACACCAGAAGGAATGAGAGTAGCTGAGCACTTCTCCTGCTCAATGGCATTGCCCAAGGACCTGAAAATCCCCCCAGTGTCACCAGCCTGGGTTGCCCGTGCCCAACCTGGGTACTAGGACCTGAAATCTTTCCTGCAATCCCCACCCTGCCATTCTAATTGAGTCTCTTTAGCCCTTCTCAATCCAGCCCAGTTTTCTGAAGTCTGGCATCTAAACTCGTCCTTGGCCACTCCATCCTAGAGGAGAATGAAATAGAGTAAGTAGAGGAGGAAAATATAAAAGAGACTATGTATATGAAGTTGAATGTATGTCAGTTTTCCTCATGGGAAAGGAAAGTTTTAATTCACTTTTCTGTTAGCTTTCCATTACTGTAACAAAATAAATGAGATTATCATTTTATAAGGGGAAAAGTTTATTTGGCTCATAATTTTAGAGGTCTTAGTCCACAGACAGGTAACCACATTGCATTTGGGCCTGTGGTGAGACAGAACACTCCACTGTGGCCTGAGAAGCGAAAGGAAAGAGAATAAGGGGTCAGGATCCCAAGGTATTGTAATTTCGGTGTTTTAACAATCCAATTATTAGGGACAATAGAATATGGATGCTATCAAGGGAGAAATTGGAAAATAGGAGGGGACATTAAATGGGGAGAACAGAGGGAAAGGGAGGAAGTGGAGAGAAATAACATCATAAATGTTTGAAAAAGACATAGAGAAACATCTTATTTTATAAACTTAAAAATATACAGAATATGTAAGTATATAAACATGTATACTCAAATGGAGTTATGCCACATGGGGCAACAATGCTCCCTCAGAACCATAGACTAACAAAAACACCAGTACCAACATTTGAAACCTTCTTTTGAGTTATTGGTCAGGAGAGTCCAAGTGACTCCCCCCAAAATATAGGCTATTATCATTGCCTTTGGTTGCTTCCCAGTACTTGAAGGTACAACACAGTGGCCTAAGACACTACACACTTAGGATGCAGGAGTTGGAGTTATCCAGCTGGAACTGACTGGAAGCCTTCTTCCTCAGGGCTTGCTGTCATAGTATTAGAAGTTGCTGCATGAGATACCAATGGAAACAACAATTTCTATGCAGTTGTAAAACCTATGAAATACAATAATGACCAGCTTGGCAAAATATGCTCAATGGTAACTTTGTTTTTGGGAAAACCAATGGCTGTCCAATTCAAATTGAGGCCCACTCAAAAGGAAGAAATTCACATGTTTAAACCTAGCTAAATACCCATGAATGGAGAGGTCATAGACTCTAGAGGAGGACCTGCTACTGCCATTTTCTTGATCAATATTATTTATAACTATATTCTAAATACTTTTCCTATACCCACAGATAAGTATAGCTTTATCCTCCATCAAAGAAGCTTCCTTTGGAAAAAGATGGGGACTATTTCAGGGCTACACAATGGGTCAAAATTCTGAGAATAAGTACACATGGGGTGCCCATTCCCAATTGATACAGTTACAATGCAATCTCTACAACTAAGGATGAGGGAACATCATGGAATAGGAGACAGGAAGCTTGTATGATCTAAGAACTGAGAAGCCTTCCTTCTTTTTTTTTTTCATATTCTCCTAAGTCCAGTTAATGCTGCCTATATATGCATTGGTGTGGAACCATCACTAGGGCCTGGGAATCCTACTAGTGGCTAGGTCTTCAATAAAGAATGATTCTCTTTCTCTCAAAAACTACCCACTGCCAATAGCATTCACTGTTATTCTTAGTACTTTGACCAATTACGTAACTCTCCATTGACTACTACTGCAAAAAAACCCAAAAACAAAATACAAGAAAACAAAAAACTCTGACCACGAATGAAAGTATTCCAGGTCTATGTAATTTGACAGCATGAGCATTCATCAAAATAACAATAATAGGTTCTAACTTAGGGAGTGACACCTCCCCAGCCATGAAATTCCATCTTATGGGACAGTCTGAAAAATTACTAGTTATGCCATAACAGTCTTCTAAATTGTATGGTGCACATTATAGCTTTGTGTCTAGACTTCGTTTTCTTTCTTTAAAAAATGTTGGACTTTGCATTGATTTGGCAGCTAAGTTGCCACTTTTGATACTGTTGATAATATTCATCTGATGTACACTGGACTGCCTTTATCGTGTGTGTGTGGTTTCTCTATTCAAGTTTAGCTTTTCTGTGGGTACTACAGGATTCATACAGTGTCCAATAAAGACTCAGTTCACTGAAAAATAGAAATCCACATGCTTGATGATATGAGTTCGGCTTAGCTCATAGATGTCCAGTTACTCAGTCTTGAGGAATTTCACACTATGCCTGTATATTTTAGGAGCCATGATGATTAATTTCATGTCTCAAGTTATTTAAGCTGTAGTTTCCAGTTATTAAAAAATGCTACTATAATTGTTTGCTTTAAAGGTATCTGGTAGGTGTGAATTATATTCATCATAAGTTAACATTAAGGAGAATACAGCTGACATGTGACGTAGCCCTCATTTAAACAAATTTAGTGGCACACAGAAGAAAATTAAAGTTTTTTGGAAAGGAAGAAATTCTATCCTAAGATTATAGCATCAACTCCTGCTCAGCCTTCATATTATCAGCCACTTCTTTAAAATTGTCTATCATCTGTCATTTATCATCTATCATCTGTCATCTATCTATTTATCATCTATCTATCTATCGATCTATCTACCATCTATCTATCATCTATCATCTATCTTTTTATCATCTATCTATCTATCGATCTATCTACCATCTATCTATCATCTATCTATCATCTATCTATCATCTATCTATCTATCTATCATCCATCTATCTATCATCTATCTATTCTATCTATCTATCTATCTATCTATCTATCTATCTATCTATCACCTATCATCCATCCATCATCTATCATCTATGTCTATGTATCTGTGTATCTATGTATCTCTCTATGTATCTCAAAAGTGGGTTTGATTGTGGCCAAAAGAGGAAGATTTCTCAAGGTCCTGCAAAGGAAAAATAAGGTCACTTCCTATCATCTATTTATCTATCTATCATCTATCATTTATCATCTATCGACCTATCATCTATCTATCTATCTATCTATCTATCTATCTATCTATCTATCATATATCTATATCTGTCTATCATCATCTACCTATCTGTCATATATCTATCTTCTATCTATCGATTATCTATCATCTATCTATCTATTTATCTATCATTTATCTATCATCATCTATCTAACCTGTCCTATCTGTCATATATCTATCCTCTATCTATCGATTATCTATCATCTATCTATCTATCTATTTATCTATCATTTATCTATCATCATCTATCTAACCTGTTATAAATCATCTCTTGTTGCATCTCTTTCTTTAGAGAAGTCTGACTGATAAAATAGTTAATAAATATTCAATAGATAAGTATTTATTTTCAACTCAGCTACCTCCTCTCTGAACTTCTGCTTCACAACTTCCAAGGTGTCATAACATCAGCAATAAAAAAACCCAGTCTCTGAATCATGCGTTATAAGAATTCTCATCTATGATCCTTAGTTTGTAACATGGGTCCAGGCATAACTCTTGGGAAATCCTAGGATGCTGTGCTTTTATTCTTTCAGCCTTCGCACTCCTGCACAGCCAGTTGTCCAGTGACTGAGGGCAGATGTTCCTTACATATTTTTCAATGTTTCTAGTTGTTTACAATGAGAAACTGAATTTAGGACTATTCAGTTATGGCCAGAAAATTATGTATGAAGTTGATCACTTAAGACTCACCATTTTCAAATTATATTCTTAAAAGTTTTATTTTAAAGAAATATATAGTCATTATTCAGGAAACTCCAAATAGAAATATTTCCTACATATGCATTTTCCTCATATATTTGCATTGCGATTCATTTTCCCATTGAGTAGCCTCTCATTTTGGTTTCAGCTACAGTGTCATTGATCTCATGTCTCCTATACTGCCTAGACAGGGAGTCTGAGTGAATCAAGGGTCCACTGAAAGGTCACATCCAGTGTTTGATTAGTATGTTAGCTTGTATTTACTCAGAAATGTGATCTTTGGGAATTCTTAGCAAAAGTCAGTAATAGACTTCTCATCCCTGTGCCTTTTAGATATTTTTAATTTTTTTCTATTTTTCAGTAGGCTGTTGAACTAATACATTTCCCTCTGTTTTTTTTTTTTTTACACATCACCTAGCATTATTTATCTCTCATCTCTCTCTCCCTGCCTAAACTTCCCACTTCCCTCCCCATCTAAAGTGCCCCATTGTTCCCATTTTCCCTTTGATAATACCTGTCTCCTATCACCCCCCTACCTTGAGCTCATTCTTTCCCTTACCCCCATGGTTCCTTGTATGTCCTTCCCTCTATCCTTCCCAGTTGAATATCCCATTCTCCCCATTTCCCCCTTGGTGACATCTGTATTATACTATTCTTCTCTCTAGTTCTTTCTTTCCCTTTACCTCCATGGTTTCTTTGCATTTTCTTGGTTTCTGTAGTTACATCAAGACCTATACTCAAATAAAGTATTTGGTGCTATGATCCACAAATGAGAGAGAACATATTCCACTCATTTATCTGAATCTATGTTACCTTACTTACTATGGCAGTTTCTATTCCCATCCATTTACCTGAAAATTTCATGATTTTTTTTTTACTTTGCCACTGAGCAAAGCCTCACCCATTTCTCTGTGAATTTCATAATTGCATCTTTCTTAACAACTGAATAATATTCCATGTGTAAATGTACCACATTTCCACTAGCCAGTCATCAGTTGAGGGGCTTTAGGTTGTTTCCATTTCTTAGCTATTGTGCAAATTGCAGCAACAAATACGGATATACAAGTATCTTTGAAGTAGGATGTATCTTTTGTGTATATGACAAGGAGTGGTACAGCCGATCATATGGTAGATTCATTTTTGGACAGCATGCACAAGACTCATGGAAGCTCAACCAGACAAAAACTCAACGTAGAATTGAATAAATGGGCAAGAGGCTCCAACCTTAGCCAAGGAACTATTGGCAGCTGGTTACTACTGGGTTGAGGGAGAGTTGCTCTTAAAGGGAGAGAGTCTAGACAGGCTAACTAGACTCCAGTGGGTGAACTGACACTGAGGCACATCTGGGTACACAAACTTGACTCAGTAGGTCTTAACATATATGACAAATGCATGAAATTCTGTGGGCAGGCTATGGGGGTGAAGATAGGGGAGGGGACAAAAAACCAAAAACACTTTTGGGCCTGGTGTGATATAATTATTGTTGGGTTCCCTTGCCACTTTTCTGGGCTAATGAAGTTTTTGATTCTGAACTTTTATTTCCATGTTCATACATTGTTGCTCCTTTTCTTCCTTGATTCATTTCAGGTGTATAACTAGAAAATTACTCCTTTCACAGTACTAAATTTTTGTATTATTTTTTCCATTTCAGTAAGTATGTGATTGAGTTGCATGTCATGGACAAATAAAAAATGTTGCATATAAAATAACCTAAGAGAAGCACTTTTCCTTGTTTGAAAAACAAAGTGTCTTCAATTTTCATGTCTATTCAATGCTATTTTTCAACTCTCAATTTAACTTTCCCTGGTGGGTGTCATAGCTTTTCCTATTTCCTTTATTCCAAAATTGTTAAGTCACCCCTGTAATGAGATGGTTGGAAAGCTATTTTATTTACTTTCTTCAATTCTTTATTCTCTCCAAAGTATTATATGTATTGTAGTCTACTTGTTTCCCGTTATAACTTTGTGCCTGTAAGTTCTGACAGAGTAGTTATGATTTGACTGATAATTTAGGTTTTGAGTAATGTGATTATTGTGACTATTGGCTCTAATCTATCATATTAGTAACATATATTTTTGTTATTATTAAGATTGGATTTCACATTAGCTAATTTTTGTTTATTTTAGTTTGTGATTATGTTATGCAAAAAATACAATTTTTGAGGATACAAAGACCATTATTCAAGGAATATTCCATTTTGTCTCATCAGCACATTGGACAGTAGATAACAGTGGCAATTCAGAGTGTTTAATCAATTAGGTCACTTACAGGGTTTTAAATGTGTTGGTTTTCAATATATACTGTTGAGACTTTAACATTATCATCATATTAATTAATAAATATTGTACAGTTTGAATTATGGTATTTCCATTTTTCTTTTTCACAACTTTTCACATTGTGAATAATTTTAAAATACAAAATCTGAAGTCAATTTTATTTCTGAAGCTCTACTAACATTAAGATCAAGACATTAGCATTTATTGATAAAAATACATATTTCTTGTGGGGTACAATTTTCATAATAATTATCTAACAACTAATATCATTTATTAAATTTAATTTTAACTTTTATGATCAAGTAAACTGCTATGAAATGATGAAAGCCAATGTTCCTAAAAATTATGAGTTTAAAAATACACATTATAGTGAATTTAAAATAAGCCTTATCCTTCCATAAAACATAGTATTCTCTGCTATTTTGTATTCCAATTTTATGATAAAAGATACAAATGCTTTTGATTTTAAAAATGGTAATCATTTTCATCATTGTTTAGTCAGAATTCAGTTTCTGATGCTAAGAATATTTTTAGCCGGGAGTGGTGGCACATGCCTTTAATCCCAACACTCGGGGGGCAGAGGATCTCTGAGTTCAAGGCCAGCCTGGTCTATATAGTGAGTTCCAGGACAGCTGGGGCTACAGGGAGACCTTCTCTGAAAAAGACTAAAAAAAAAAAAAAAAGAATGTTTTTAAAGATTTTTACTGATGTTAAAAGAAAAAAAAATCCCTATATTTTCCTTTTTTCCCTCAAAGATAATAATACACAGGTGGGTAACAGAGGATCTCTGAGTTCAAGGCCAGCCTAGTCTATATAGTGAGTTCCAGGACAGCTGGGGCTACAGGGAGACCTTCTCTGAAAAAAACTAAAAAAAAAAAAAAAAGAATGTTTTTAAAGATTTTTACTGATGTTAAAAGAAAAAAAAATCCCTATATTTTCCTTTTTTCCCTCAAAGATAATAATACACAGGTGGGTAATTAACCTAAAATATGAAATATCTAAAAGAATATTATATTAAAAATTTAGGAGAAACTTGAATATTATTTTATTGCCTTTAAATACACTGAAAGGGAAGCTCCTGTTTAGCTCTTGACATTCTATGATTATGTTTTCTTACTTCTATTTTCTTACTTCTGACTGCTGTAATCTCATAATTCATAATTAATAAATACTAATCACAAGTGCAGGCTTTGGACTTTTCAGCATTTACTACACGAAGCCACATTTTGATGATGCTTGAATAAAGACAGCCTACTTCTTAGCAAATATTTCAGCAAAGAGTGACCTAAGCTGTTCCCTTCTGGTACTGTTCTCCAAACAAAGACCTTGCCCTTTCTTTTATTGAAAAAATACACCAACATGAACAAAGAAGGAAAAGAGGAACTGTCTTACCACAAGATTATGTTTCTTCTGACTCCTACTGATCTAGGACATACACAACCTTAAACAGATGTATCAGTTAATCCCATCTATTGTTTGCAACACAGATGGGATAGTCTAGATATTCTTCACTGCTTCCACTGCATATCCTTGCTGCTTACAGTGCTTCCTTGGTATTGAAAACACATACATTCGTACATTTTTCTGGGTCAAGGATAAGGAGGAATCATGAGGAATTAAAGGTGTGAGTTTATATCACAAGAGGAGGTTAAAGCTCAGTGAACTCACCTATATTATAAACAAGACAGATGAAATTAAGTTTTTAGTTGCAAAGTTAGGTAAAAGTCATCTGTCCAGACATAGTTATATTATAAAAGTCATTCCCACAGGACCTATGAGTATTATCTGTTTTAATTTTTATGTGACTATAAGTGCCTCAGGCCTTAATCCCCTTGAGGTTTTTTCGGGGGAGGGTGCTATGTTTTCTGACATGCTTTTTTAAAAATATTTCCGTAAGTTCATATACTGATTTCTTTCAGATACTGACAATGAAATGATATAATTTATTTATTGACTATCTAATTTTTTAATAACATTACTTACAGACCCTCATTTTTCTATCCAAACTAGCAGAAAATATGTACAAGTAACTTTGGTGAGATGAGAAATGATTCAGTTGGGCTGCATAGATATTTGCTGGTGGAGCAATAACATAGTGCTAGTTTACAGTAACAATAGATTGACTGTATTTTCATAGTGCATTAGTGTTGTTCATACAGGCCACATGTGATCACACTCTATGTCTACTTCAAGCATGTCCATCATGTATGTTGTGGGAAGACAGATGTGACTCATAAGATGTAAGAAAATGGTCTTTGAAGTTTGGGGAAACTACTCTGACAGATTTATCCTCCAGTTAATTAACTTTACCAATTTCCACAATCACAACTTTCAACTCTAATTTTTGACATTTCTTAACATCTCCCCAAACCAAGAACAATTTCAGTCCTTCAACGCTGTCTCCAATTTTCATAGTCCTTCATTGTTCAGACTATAATGATGGTTCTTTTCTTTATATATTGCTTCCTACTATACAAGGGTCACGTGTCAGTTCACAATGGGGGTACATTATGAGAACAGCATCAGTAGGTACTTTCATCACTATACAAAGATCACAGACTATGTGGTACAAACCTAGATGGTATAGGCCACTAGGTATCCACCTAGATTATACAGTTTATTGCCCCTACACTACAAACTTTTACATCATATCATTGTATTCAATGTAGAGGGTGATTGGAAAAAAATGTATTTTGTATTGAAACATACAAAACACATAGAAAAATGTGATAGAAAAGAAAAAACTAAGATGTGCCTTTATAGGGAACTTGGCATAATTGTGTTTACAATACTGAAATTGTCTACAAGTGATTATTGAGTAAGTGGTGAAGGAATTTTCAGGACTCATACACCACTGCACATTGTAGAAGGATATATAATATAAGCCCTGTAGTAAACACTATGAAGGGAATGAATCCTAGCTTACAATAACTTTTCACCTATGAAAGTTTTAAAGTTTTTGACTATTTGTGATAACACTAAAGCACAAATATGTTGTGCAGTTGCACTGAGTATTTTCTTTTTCTGTACATTTTGTGTTTTCCTAGTTTTTATTTGTTCTTTAGTCTTTTTACTGTAGTTGCAAAAACTATCACAGCTACACACAGTGACCTAGGCCCACACAGAGAAAGGACCATCAATATCACTGTCTTCCCCAACTAGAGCTCATTCTACCAGAAGGTCTTCAGAGGCAGATGGGCAGAGTGGCACACAACTAAAATCTCAGAATTTGGAAGTGAGGGAGGCAGATAGAGAATTACATTCTAGCCTGGGCTACAAAGTGAGATCCTGGCTAAAAGAGAACAAACAAACAAACAAAAACAAACACATATCAAAACAAAACATTCTTCAGGCAACAATCTGGCATGAGCTGTCAGCTTCTGATAACAGTTCTTTCTTTCGCTTTATATCCTGGAATAACTGCCTGAGACTATTTTATGGTTAATAAAATGAAGTTTGAAGAAGTACTCTCCAAAACAATGATTCTAAAATAAGCATTGTTGATTTTGTTATTATCAAGTACTGTGTGTAGCACATAACTGTGTGTTTCACTTGTATAGCTGGAAGCATGTGGGTTTGTTTATGCCAGCAACACTACAGACATATAAGGAATGCCCTGTGCTCTGATGTTAGATATGAGAATAGCTACATTTTTACCATCATGTTTCTATGGGCTGGCATCCTTTTATGTAGTTTACCGATGACTGAAATGGCTGTATCTCACTCAGACCTTCCTGAGTCTATCTAAATGCTTATTAAATTCTGCACTGGAACTCCAAAGGTAGAAGAATCTAATATTGGCTTTCTTTATATCTGTACTCAGATTGCTGAACCTTGTAGAATAAGCTCTGTACCAGTAGGCAGATCAATAGGACTATTCATTTATAATCATCAGCATCACTGACCCTTTGACCACCTTTGCAATCAATGACTTGGAATAATTTTTCAGCTTTTTAAAACTTCCTATTCCTCTCATCAAACTATGCATGCTCAGCAGAAATTCAAGTTTTTTTATCCTTCAGATGGTAAAAAGGAGAAATACATCACAAAGGAATCATCTCAAATTCCTATCACAATTCCCCAAGCCAGTATAAAATTTGATCCTGTCTCTTTCTTCTCATTAATTTGCAGCACTGCATTTGTCAATATATCTTTCTACATTTTCATTGAAATTATCTTATTCTACTTTTCTTTGGCTCTTCTCATTGCTGAATATTTCTTGTTATCTGTATTACGTATAATGAAAAAGGCATCTCTTGAAGATCCTAACATAATGTATAACCCAATTGCCTTCATTGTATGAACTTGCTATAGAAATTTCCAGAGTCTTTTGTTTCTAGTTTATGACAAGCAATTTTCACACCTAATCTTTATCTGAATCCACCCTGGTAAATGTCACCAATGAATTCTGGGTCACACTCATGTATTGGCCACTCCACCATCATTCTCTTTTCTGCAAACTCAACCACATTTTTTTTCAAATCTTTCAATTTCCTTCCATGTTTGTATACTATATTTGTATGTCTTTAAGTGCAGAATTTCTTCATCTCTATTTTTTATTCACTTTTCCTTCATATCAAAGCCTTGATGTATGGCTGCATATTTACTAGTCTTCAAATGTCAATCCCCCTATGCCTCTTTCCCATTCATTCCATTTCAATTAAAAAATCAAATAACCTGTCAGTTTGCAGTTATTATAAATATCTCAAATGCAAGAAGTTCTTACAGAGCAACACACTTGTTCATTCACTAATCTCTCAGTCATTCTTTGCCATAAGGGAGAATTACTTAATATATAGCTCAGAAGTCATGTAACAGTTCAATTCTTTATTTCATTTTTATTGTACCTCTTCTTTCAGAATTTTTTTCTCTTGCCTCATTGTGTACTCCTTTTAACCAGAAAGACGGATAGTTTGTTTCTCCTTTTCCTTCATTGTATTCATCCCCATGTTCTAATTAACCCTCCTCTTTCCCAAACTCTCCCTGTCATCCTACTGTGCCTGCTTATCCAGGACTCTTCTGGCTTCTGTAATACCATCTGTGGTGGTTTGAATAAGAAAAATCCCCCATAGGCTCATTTGAACACTTGTTTGTCAGTTGGCAGTGCTGTTTCAGGGAGGCCATGGAACCCTTAGGAGGAGTGGCATTGCTGGAGGAAGCAGGTCACTGGGGGTGAGTTCTGAGAGTGCATAGCCTTGCCCCCACTTTCATTGTATTCTCTCCCCTTCGTGTTTGCCTTGAAGATGTGAACTCTCAGTGTTTTCCTGACAGCATAGCTTCTGCTTGTTGCCCCCATATCCACTATTGTGGAATCTAAATTTGGAACTCTTAAGTCAAAATAAACTTCCTTCCCTAAACTGCTTCTGGTCATGGTATTTTATCACAGCAACAGGAAAGTAACTAATACTAATTTCCAACTGCTGTTGACCTATCATTTCTTGCACATTGTACAGTTCCCATTGACCCTTTAGAATGTGTGCCTATTCCTATTGCATAACCTAATCCTTCAATTCATGTTGCTGTTTTGGGGAACAAGTCAAATGTCATAATCTAGTTTAAAACTGATTAACTACCTCAACTTGTCTACACTTGTCATACAGCCTTTTAAGAATTAGAATAAAAGATAGGCATGTGAGATGGCTCAGCTGGTAAGGGCAGTTGATGCCAAGTCTTATAACCTGTGCTGGATCCTTGAAACATGGGTAGTGGAAGGAGAGAACCAACTCATGAAAGTTGTCCTCCCAGATACACACACAAAATAAATAATTGCCAAAATTATTTAAAAATAATAATTAGAAAAAAGAACCATCTCCTAATTCTTCAGAGTACCATGCATTTTTAGTAATGTTGGATTTTATATCCCTCTCTGCTTTTTCTCTGGAAAGGCCTTTACAGTCTCCATTTATAGCTATTAACTTGAGGATATTCATTATTATACTAGATTTCACTTCCCAAATTAATAGCCAAGTCTTATGGAAGTCTTTTATTGTTTACCAAGACAGGTTAGGTAGATTTGTGGTATGTTCTCTTTCATTCTGTACTTACTATGTATATAATGGCAGTTGTAATTCTAGATAATTTGTTTATAATAATTTGTATTTCTTACTAGAACACAGGATCATGAGAGCCAGATCTATTTTTCTCTAGCTCCATGCTCTGTTCTTCAATGTGTTGAGCTGTTCAGTAGGTATTTTCTTACTAAACTAGTGACTATAAGGAAATTCATAAAAATATGAAATAAGGATGGTGAAGAAGGAGCATTTGGATATATGATGGTTATTTTGAACAGGACATTAAAAAAACAAATGAATACCAATGGGCTTGGAGTAGAGTAACATTTTGTTTGATGATCACTGCAGTATTTAAATAATATAAAAACAATATGCTTTATTTTAGGATTAGTTTTATTATTAAATGTGAGAAATGATAATATATTACCTTACATCATAATAAAATTGTTATCTGAAGGGCTGTACTTGGCCAAGTGGAAGAACCATTATGCGTATAACTTATAGGATATTTAGAGCTGGTTTGAAAATATCTTAGTTAGATCTAAGAAAGAGCAAAATGTAAATAGTGTTGTTTCTTTGTATATATTTTGAGTCACTTTTTATTTTTTTATTATTTATTTATTGATAGATTGATTTACTGCTGTGTGTATGGATGTGTATGTGGCCACGACACATGTGGAGGTCAGAGAACAACTTTGTGGAGTGAATTCTCTCCTTCCATCTTTACATGGGTTTTGAGAATTGCACTTATGTTGTCAGGCTTGCATCATCACATGGCAAGCCCCTTTATTCTCTAAACCATCGGCCCCAATTTTGAATACAAATACCAATTTCTGTATTAGTGTTTATTTTCAACATGGAAAAGCAGTTATGTCCATCACTCTAAATGTCTTTGTGAATATGGGGAGAATATCACAAAATAAAACAGATTAAAATGTTTTTTTTTCAATGAAATATATTGGTCATATCCCACCCCATTTTTAGTCTCTGTCCTTGTATCTTCCAGTTTTTTTCTTTAACAATCACTATACAATGAATGTCCATGTTCTTGTCTCTACTCCTCATTGTGCACATCATGGAGTCTCTATTATATGCCAGTGCTGATTACTAAAACTTTAGAAGGTAGTCTTGTGGCACTATTACCAGCTCTTTTAAAGCTGAATTAAGTGTAGCATAGGGAATATTACATTATCTTCTTTAGATCTTAGCCAGTAAGGGAAGCACTTGCTCGTAAATTTAGTAGCAGAGGTACAGAGCCCATGCTCTCCAGCACTAATTATAATCTTCCACCTTCTACACTCTTGAACCATCTGCCATCTGTTCTGACTCCACCCCCAGAGTCAGTCCTGATAGAGTGGAGCCAGAGCAATGATTGTGCTCTGTGCCATAGGAAGAACACTTGAATTGAAATCCAACGACCTCAAGTATAAGTCCAAATCAATCCTGTTCTCTGTATATTCAGGAAAGCCTCCCAGTTCTGTTAGGATTAGTCTCCGTATGTGGTAAACCATTAGGCATCTATAAGGGGTCATCCCCAATCCATACAGCAAACAACTTCACCTCAAAAAAGAAGAGACAGTGAATATAAAAGTTTACATAAATTTAAGTGATATCGAAGTCTCATTCAAAATCATTTTGCTGTTAGAAATCAACTAAGTATTATTTTATGATATTAATTTTGGATAGTTAATCATTCCTTTGATCTTGCTTTTATCACCTTTAACATGGAAAATCAATTTATTGACTCTATAGGTTATATTAGTTTTTGGTAAGCTGCCATATGTGTGAGGTGGAACACACCTAAACTCAATGCATGTGCATTCCTAGAGCCATATTATAATGCTCTCAGATTCAGGAACTTGAGATATGGTTTTGCTTTCTTTTAATGATTGTTTTCTCCATTTATTCTCATCATTTAGACCCTAGGTCATAGATCCCTAGCCACATTAGTTTTCATCTTTTCCAATTTTAGCACGATTAACCTAGCCTGATTTTTTCCGATGATGCTTACTATATGGTACTTGCTGGCCACACACTCCTGGTTCCCAAATGACTTGTTTTATACTGAGATTAAACTCTTAATTTCCACCTTTGGTTGGAATGTGAATATTTATACCAGTTTTAAAGAGATGGGCTTTATTAGGACAAAGCTTAATGTATCATTACTATCCTTGCACATATTTTAAGTATTTTGATTACCATAAAATGTCATCTTCTTAAACTTCCACTGATTTGGCTTATTTGACCTTATTTAGGTCTTTTATGAGAGTAAGCTGTTTCCTTTTCAGTTTATTCTTCAGTGTTTACTTCTGACACTCCAGGCATGTCAAACTGGATGAAGAAATGGCATTGTGGGAGGAGGCATGAGTGTGTTTCTCTGCATACAGTCTAAGTGTGGACTCTTTACTATATGCTTATCCAGTTAATACCTTCTCTTTTTGTCCTCTGGACAGAATCTTTGCAGAGAAGAAGCTTTTAATTTTGAGGAAGTCTAACTCATAACATTTTTCATTTATGAATATATTTATGATGTCTAGTGTAAGAACTCTATCTACCCCTAAATTCTAGAAGTTTTCCATTTCTGAGTTCTTGTTTTGTTCCAAATAGAGTGATGTTCAATATTGTGCTTGGTTGTTTTAACTATATAGAAGGCCTTAATATTGAATTGCTGAATGATTCTTCCTACTTTATTTTTCTTTGTCTAAGTTGCTTACAGGTATTTTGCTACACAATTAATAGATGAAGTCATATTTGTAAAATTTTCAAATAGCAGAGTCATGTGTTTCTAGGGAAAAATTTTAGGTTAACTTTTAGAGAAAATTCTTCCTTTTCTGGCATGGAAGAGGGTTTGTATTGGATTCCTAAGTGTGCATCCTTCCTGAAAGTGTTAAGACTAATATTTTGTGCTCCCCATTGTGGCTTGGAAATTTAATGCTTTACATCTTTTAACTAAAAAAAAAACAGAAGCAAACTATGGTTTTGGGTGGAATCTCCTCATATTGTAGTGGTGCAAATTAACAGAATCTCAATGTCAGCTCCATTAGAGGAACTCATGATGGCCCAGGACCAATCTTTCATGTGCTGCGAAGAGCTCTGAAGTATTTTGATAATGTAGCTTTTCTTGTAAAATTATTCCCAGCGCATTAGAAAGAAGATTTGCCTTATTTCCACATGTTTGTTCTCCCTGGCATCAGGAGAGCTTATGTTAAGCTGCTGTTGTCCATGCAAATCTGGAGATAAAGCGATTAAGCAGACATGCCCATGAGCTAATGCTTCCATGAGCATAGGAAATATTGTGCCCAGGAAATTCTGGATGCTGTGAAGGCAGGCATCTTTTCTGTCTTTAGCTGATTCCTAACTGTAAGTGTTTCTTACAGCCTAAGGGGGCATGAAATGTCCCTCTGCAGAACATATTCAAATGTCTTTGACAGTGAGATTGCTTCATCAAGACATCCTACATCCAGTAGCAATTTCAGAGAAACAGTACATTTTCTGATAGTAATTGTGAGAGAATTTTATGAATAAATGGTGTTTCCAATTAATTTCAGCTGTTACATCATACAACTTGACAAACAGCAAGTGAAAACATAGGGAAATCACACGTGAGAGTAAAAATGGTGGAAAGATGACACAGAGGAGCTTGGATCTGAATTATTTCTTTTAAGTGTCTGGTGGATAGAATCATGCTTGGAGAAGTATTATCAGCATGGCTCATGTTACCCAAAATGGAACATTGCTGGAAATGATAGCGATAGATGACACTATCTTTAGCGTGGGTTGTTGGCCTCCCAGAGTGTTCTGTCCATCAATTTGTCTGAGATGCTATGTCCCTTCACACTACTAGTAGTGGTGACTGGTGCTGATCACAGTGCCCATTCTCATTGAACACAGTAATGCCCAAGTGACCCAACTAGAACAAACACAGACTATTAGTAATCAGCTGTTGGGATTGCCTAGCTCAGTGAGGCACACCCATTTTCCAGTGAGCCTGACACTGAGAGGTAAAGATATGAATATTTGGAGTTATCGAAAGACTATATGTCAGAATCATAGAAATATTGTTAGAAAATGTTAGAAACAGAGAGAAGAGTCACCAGTTATCTTTGAGATTTAATCCTTACCCTATTTTTTACTTTGGTAAAGAGCACTAAAACCATTTTCAGATTTCCTACATTTCTTTCTGACTTTTCATTATATTGGTTATTGAGAAAGAATTGTTGGATTCTCAGTTGCACTTGTAGATTTGTCTGTGCTCCTTCATTTTAACTAGTTGCCAAAGTATTTAAAATCTGTACATATTTCAGATTATTACATCTTATGGGAAATCAACTATTTTATCATATAGTAATGCTCACATTTATTACTGACACTTGCTTGTTCTAATTCTGTTTTCTTGCTATTTAACTTGTAATTCATTCCTTTCGCTCTTCTTTCCTTTCCTTTCTCCCTCCTTCCTTTCCTTCCTCCAATTTATATTTCATGATCGTATATATTTGTGAGATATGATCTAATATTTTGATATATGTGTACATTGTATAATGATCTAGTCATGATATTTTTAAGGAGATTAAGCATAATGATCACCTCATGAACTTATTTTCTTGTGGCTATCTGGCCAGGACATCCAAAATTCTCTCTTATATGTATTTTGAAATGCATCATATTGATGACTATAGTCAACCAACCCTAAACAGAAGGCCAGTTCTTTTTGAAAATTTAAAAACCATTTATTTATGCATATGTGTGTTAGTGTATGCTGTGTGTGTGCACGTGTGTGTGTGTGTGTGCGTGTGTGCACCTGAGTAGTCTATATTAGCAAATTGAATCCCGTGGAGCTGCAGTTGCTTGTGGTTGTGAGACACCTGATTTGGGTGCTGAGGATAGAATGTGTGTATTCTGCAAGACCTCTTAACTGCTGAACCATCTGTCCAGTCCCAAAACACCAGCACTTATTTCTCTTATCCATCTGTAAGTTTTGTATGTTGAGCACTCTGTTTGCCCATCTCTCTGACTGGGTTTTTCTCTAGTCTCTAACCATTATTCCGCTCTTATCTTCTAAGAGATGAGCTATTTTAGATTCCACATCTTATTGAGGTCATGTATGTTTGTCTTTCTTATTTCATTTCAATTGCCAAATGTCTTACAGCTTATAGAATGTTGTCTCTGTGACCGAATTTAACTAATTTTCACAACAGGATCATGTTCTGCTGTGTAGTTATCATGGCTTCTTTATTCTTGTCCACTCAGGTTTTTAGGTAGTTGCAATTCTTGAAGCTGTGAAGTATGGCAGTCAGTGACCCACTGATTCCATATTCATTTTGTATAGCTGGTAGATGTATTGCTGGATCGTGTAGGACTTGTAATTTTAAAATTTGAAGGAAGCCTCGGGTTTTTTTTTTTTTAATATACTTAAATTCTCAACAGAATATAAGCTTTCCATTCTGTTTTCTTTTAAATTCTCATCAACTCCTTCCTTTTGTTTTTTTGTTACTAGCCATTCTAGCAAGTGTGAGATAGTGTCTTATTGTGGTTTGACTTAAATTTATTTGATAATTAGTGATTTTCCTCATTGAGTTCCATTCTGTTTTCTTTTAAATTCTCATCAACTCCTTCCTTTTGTTGTTTTGTTACTAGCCATTCTAGCAAGTGTGAGATAGTGTCTTATTGTGGTTTGACTTAAATTTATTTGATAATTAGTGATTTTCCTCATTGAGT
>NW_008339767.1:495348-496389 GCF_000622305.1 Nannospalax galili
TAAAAAATTTAGGCTCTGCTACCCTGGACCTGCTGGCAGGCCTCTCTCTGGGGTAAGTCAAAGGCACCTCCATGCCTTAACTACCCCCAGCCAAATTCACCCTCCCATCTCCCAGCTGGTCTCTCCTCCTAGCCTGGGTCCTGTCCCTTTCCTTGTCTTGGTGCCCCAGGAACCTGGGGAACCACCACTCCTTCCTGATCCTTTGCATCCAGACCAACTCAGTTCCTTCTCAGGTCCCTAGGAGCACTCTGGGCCTGCCCCCACCCTCACCTCCCTCTACTTCCCTGGGCCTGCACAACCCACCAGCCTCTTTCTTGGACACAGGGGCTACGTTTCCTCTTCCGGATCCTTTGCATCCAGACCAACCCAGCTCTTCAGTGCAGTCCCCAGGACCCCTTGGGGCTGCTTCCCGCCTCCATCTTCCATTGTGTCTCTGGGTGGTATGGCCACCAGCTTCCTTAGACCAGCATCTTGGGCCCAGCTCTCAGGCCAGTCCAACCCCCAAATTCCTGAGGCCAAAATCTTTCCTGGAAGGATCAAGAGCTTAGGAAAAAGCCTGAGAGCATCTGATTCTCATCTGACTCAGGTCTCTGTGGGAACTCTTGAAGACAAAAGATATCTGGGCACTCCAATATAAAATCAAAAGAGAGAACCAGAAGCTTAGAGGAACCAGCTATTCATGCCCAAAAAATAAACCACAAAGACACATAAAGTTCACAAAAAGAGCAGGCCTAAACTTGAAGGCTTGAGTTTCACACAAGAATCAGAAACTATAAAAGAATTTCATGTCAAAATCACAGAGAAAAAATAATAACATGAAATACCAAAATAACATATCTCCACCAAATACCAATAGTCCTCAAGAGGAGTACAATGAGAACCCCCTAGAGATAATGCAGGACATGGAAGTCAAAAGAACAATTATAAACATGATAAAAGAATTCAGTGAATTTAAAGAACACATAAAGAAATCAAAGAACTGAAGGAAGATGGGGACAAACTTCTGAATGAATTCAGAAAAGAGTTAGAAATATTGAAGAC
>NW_008339767.1:496628-497509 GCF_000622305.1 Nannospalax galili
AGCAAGCCAATTAGAAACAACAGGAGAAAGCCTCACCAATAGGATGAATGAGATGGAAAACAAAGTATCAAGATTGGAAGATAAGGTGGACAAACTAGACCACTCATGCAAAGATTATGAAAAATTTAAGAAATCACAAGAACAGAACACATAGGAATTGTGTGATACCACAAAAGACCAAACTTACAAATCATAGGCATACAGGAAGGAGAAGAATCCCAAGATAATGTCAGGGACCAGATCTTCAACAGAATCATGGAAGAAAATTTCCCAAAATTAAAGAAAGACGTGCCCATATAAATACAAGAAGCATATAGAACACCAAATAGACAGGACCAGAAAAGTAGTTCTCCAAGGCACATGATAGTAAAAACACTAATCATTCAAAACAAAGAGACAATATTGAAAGCTGCAAAAGAGAAACAACAAGTCACATATAAAGGAAAACCCATCAGGATTATAGCTGACTTTCAGTACAAACTATGAAAGACAGAAGAGGCTGGACCAAAGTATTCCCAGTTTTAAATGACCACAGATGCCAACCCAAATTACTATACCCAGCCAAAATGTCCTTCAGAGCATTCTGGAAGGAATACAAAGAGCTGAAGAAAGGAACGACTATACCCAAGGGGTTAAGGAAAGAAATTCAATGAAGGTATTACTGTGAAAAAGCACAGCTATATCAAAAAAGTAAAGAGAAATAAAAATGACAGGATTCAACACTCATCTTTAATTAATAACTTTAAATATTAACAGACTGAACTCCCCAGTCAAAAGACACAGACTATATGAATGGATTAAGAAACAAAGCCCAACTTTTTGTTGTCTGCAAGAAACTCATCTCACTTTCAAGGACAGGCACTACCTTAAGGTGAAAGGAT
>NW_008339767.1:497548-497894 GCF_000622305.1 Nannospalax galili
GTGCAGTAATTCTAATATCTGAAAAAATAGACTTTAAACTAAAACTAATAAGAAGAGATAAAGAGGGCCACTTTATTCTGATCAAAGGAACAATAAATTCAGAAGATATTGCAATCATGAACATATATTCACCAAACTCTGGTGCACCCAACTTCATAAAAACAATACTACAGGACTTTAAGACCCAGATTGATCCCAACTCATTAATAGTAGGGGATTTCAATACCCCACTGTCTCCATTAGATAGGTCAACAGCGTAGAGAGTTAACAGAGAGACATCTGAATTAAACACCTTGTATAAAATGGACTTAACAGACATCTACCGAGTATTCCACCCAAACACCAA
>NW_008339767.1:498074-498419 GCF_000622305.1 Nannospalax galili
CACATGAACACATGGAGATTAAACAACCCATTCATAAATGATGAATGGGTCAAAGGAGAAATTAGAAAGAGATAAGTATTCCTGGAACTAAATGAAAAGGACAATACAACACAACAAAACCTCTGGGACACACTGAAAGCAGACCTTAGAGGTAAGTTTATAGCTCTAAGGGCCTACATTGAAAAATTGGAAAGAACACAAATAAATGGTTTAACATTGCAACTCAAGACACTTGAAAAGCAACAGCTAATGAAACCCAAACCCAGCAGACAAGAAGAAATAACAAAAATCAGGGCAGAAATTAATGAAATTGAAACAAAGAAAACAATACAAAGAATCAACAAC
>NW_008339767.1:498946-501327 GCF_000622305.1 Nannospalax galili
ATATATGCAGCTCAAGGCTACATAACAAGCAACAGTGCCAGATAGGAGATAACTTCTTTTGAGTTGTTGGCCAGAGTGACCAAAGGGACTCCCAGATAGTAACCCAGCATAGAACTGGGAAAATGAACAGCAGACCCCAATCTTATCCAAAGGAATATTGACAACTGATCACTGCTAGTTGAGGAACAGCTGACCCTCCTAAAACAAAGACCTCTAGATAGGCTGACTAGATTCACCAGAAGGGCAAGTAGTGGGGAATGGCTGGTGTGCCGACAACACAGTGGACAGTAATAGGGATATCAGATTATCAGGGTTCTAGTGTGGCGGGGGGAGGATATGAGAGGGTGCCATCTGGGAAATGGGTTTATAGTTGAATAAGATGGTTTGGGATGTTCTTTGTGATACACACACAAACACACCCATACACACAAATCAACAAATTTTTTAAAATGTATTATATTTTAGGAGGAAGTATGGGAATATGCATCATGTTAATTAGTAGAGGTGATAAACATTACCACTGAAATCTACCGGATGACTTTATAGACATATACAGGCACCATTGATCCAAGTGCAACCGAATATGACTAGTAATAATCAGATACATACAGATTAGAGATGCATGTGTCAACATCTCAGTGTTCGTAGCAAAAACAAGGAGTATTTCTGCAAGGAACAATATATACTAAAATGAAATGGAGATCTTTATGAAAGCTTAAAAACTCATTCAATTTAATGTCTTGCAGGGCTTATACTGAGTTCAATATTGTATAACTGTATTAATTCCACTGTGAACTTAGAAACTTGCTACCACTTGTGAAAGAGACGTACCCTTGCTCTGGAGTGCGTTACTGAATTTGTTAAAGCTGTAGTGAAATGCTTCTTCTAATCATGCAGTTATTAAAAATTTAAAAAAAATGATAAAAAATAATTCTTCAAAGCATAAAAATCTTATCCTTATTAGTAGATGTGAAAAACATTACCATTGGGATCTAACTGACGAGTTTCTATCCATGATCAGATGCCAAGGAGCCAGAAAGTAACTGACTGTGACGAGTAATAATTAGATATATAGTGATTAGAAACACATGTGCAAACATCGTAATATCAATTGCATTAAAAATGAATTTTTCTGTATGAAACAGTGTATTTTAATAATGAAATGTAGATCTTTTTTAAAGGTTAAAACCTCATTTAATTTTATGTCTTATGGCATTTATACTGAGTACAATATTGTGTAATTATAATAATTCAACTGTAAACCTAAATACAGCCAATTTTGAAAGAGATGCATCATAGCTCAGGAAATTGTTATTGTATATGTAAATGCTGCTGTAATGAAATGCTTCTTCTAAGTATGTGGTTATTAAATAAATAATTAAAAAATAAATTTAAAAAATATATAAAAAATTAGGACAACAATGAAATTCCTAACTAAGGTTATCATTCAAGAGAATGTAATAAAAGATTAAATTGGAAAGAAGAAAATTATACCACTTGCAGAAATGATCTTACAAATACAAACAACCAATGACCTTGCTATATAATTTGGGGTACTAAAGAAATTCAGGAAAACTATGGGAAAACAAACATAAAAAATAACATTTATGTATGCTATCACCAAATTAACGGATGAAGAAATAAAAAATAATTCTACTAATAATAGAAAATAAAAAGACACTTAGGGAAATCAATTCCAATGAAGTAAATGATCTCCATGTTGAATATTATAAAAACATTATGAGAAAAGTGGAAGAGGACAGAAACAAGTGGAAATATATCATTTATTCATAAAAGAGAGGAATTAACATTGCTGACAAACTGCCCACAATAATCTACACTCATTAACAATTCCCTTCAAAACATCAGTGGCATTCTTGATGTAGATAGGGAAAAAAAATCTCAAAATATGATGGAACTGTTAAGACCATTTCATAGCCAATGCAACTCTGAGCAGAAGGAACCTATCAGGCACGGCCACACTATTTTCTGCAGCTCCTCCATTTTGGTTAAACACTGACAATTACCCCAAGTAAATTAATTTGGTCCTCATAATAAAAGTAACTCTTCTTCTATGTTTCTCTTTTCTTTGCCCTATCTACCCCAGTAATGATTGACCAGAAAAGTTCTTTACTGAACTCTTGGAATTCTTCAACCCACCACCCATTTCCCTAGCTATTCCTCTCAACAGGCAACTTCAGGTGAAACAAGAAATATTTTAATCTCTCTTGGCTTTCTCCTTCCTTATACTGTGCCTTTTTAATTACTTATTTTTATTGATAAGGCTGCCTTGACCTACAAGCAGACATTTGGCTCCAGTTCTTCTTCTTCTTCTTTCTCCTTCTCTTCCTCCTCCTCCTCCTCCCCTCCTCCTTCTCCTC
>NW_008339767.1:501486-558817 GCF_000622305.1 Nannospalax galili
GCACCCACATGACAGCTAACAACTGTCCGTAACTCCAGTTCCAGGGGATCCGACAGCCTCTTCGGTCCTCTGCGGGCATTGCACGACACGGGTGCACTTACCTACATGCAGACAATACACGCATAAAATGAAAATAATAAATAAAATATTAAAAAAAAATTAGCTTACTAACTAGTGGGTTTTCATAAGGCTTTGTCACTCTTCTACAGATTCGGTTAACCCATCCACTTCCCCTTCCCCTTGCCTATCTCCCCAGTCCCTATGCCAGCTTAATCCTTTAACTCCTAGTCTCCCTCTTCCTCCTTTCATATCACATGCATTCTATTACCCTCTCATTTTCATTTTAATTTTGTTTTGAGATAGTAGGTTACCATATGACCTTTTCATTACCTTTCCTTTGGATTAACCCTTCCCTGTCCTTGATTTCCTCCAAACTTTTACACCCCTCCCTGCTTCAGCCTTTCTTAAAAATTTAATTATCTGTATTCTATTTTATGAGTATGAGTATATTGTCTGCATGTATATACGTGCACCTATGTCCTGAAGTGTCCACAGAGGTCAGAAGAGGGTGTCAGATTCCCTGGAACTGGAGTTATGGACAGTTGCTCACTGCCTTGTGGGTGCTGGAATTTGAACCTGGGTCCTCTTAAGAGCAAGCCAGTTCTCTTAACTCCAGCTCTTAATAAATCTTTTTTGTAAAAAAATATTTTATTTATTTTATGTGTTTGTGTGTATTGCCTGCATATATGTAAGTGCACCTGTGACACTGCAATGCCCATGGAGTTTAGAAGTGGGCATTGGATATCCTGGAACTGGAGTTATTTGTGGTTGTTAGCCACCATGTAGATGCTGGGAATCAATCCCTGGTCCTCTGTAAAAGCAGCCAGTGCTTTTTACTGCTGAACCATCTCTTCAGTCTTTTTACCCCCACCATTTCAACATTTTTGAATGTAGATCCCCTTCCTGAGTGGACAATGCTAGAAGACATGGATTAGTAACAAAAATTGCAGTATAAGGGGTGAAATGCTTCCCTATGAATAACTGATCAATAATACCCTGGTGGTCTCCAAAATAGCACAGGTTACTTCCATTTTTCTTTGTCAGCTACCATAATTTCATGGTAAGACCATGTTACTGAAGGCATCACACACTTTGGCTGGAGGACCTAGAGATATCAGTCCTAACAGATTGGGAAACTTCCCCCTTGCTGGCTTGCTTGTATAGTGCTAGAAGGTATTTTGTAGGCTGCTAAGTGAGAAAATATATCACTGGTCTTACTCGTCATTGGACCATGAATGCTATATTATGGACCTGGCAGTTTAGGTGTTCCCATTGGTACAATAATGGCAAACTTACCACTTTCTGATTCGATTTGAGGCCTGCTCCATAGGTGGGAATTTCATGCCTAGTACTGTAATTTTATTCAAAATTCCCTGAACACAAGTTAGTTACAGGCCTTAGGATAGAACCTGCTACTGTTATTTTTCTAAAGAGCCATAGTATGAAATTACTTTTTGAATAGATATATCTATTCATGTAGACCTGGGTTTCTGTTAACCTTAGTTAGAGTAGTTACTTTTTGCACAGGAAAATATTGACTGTAGACTCATAACTAGTCAAAGTACTGAGAACTAGAGAATGTGAGTACTCAGTGCTAAGTGGGAAATCTTCATTCCCCTACCCAGTCTCCCAGCACATACACACTCAAAGCTCAGGGAACATACATAGCAAAAGAGGAGATGGAAAGAATGTTAAAGCCAGAGGATGGGGAGGAGTACTGTGAAATGTTGTCTTTTGGACACAAAATGGCTCTCTATTCATGAACTCACAGTAGTTGTGTTTACCTACACAAGCAGGACAAGATCTAGGCAGCCAGAACTCTGACACAGATGAGTGCTCTCCAGTTCCAATGCCTTATGAGAGCTACTGGAGGAGAGAAGTCCTTCTTTGAAAGTAATAGGTTGCTTCTGTTCTAGTGGATGAACTGACACTTATGCACGTATAGGCAGCAGGAATTAGATTTAATGGGTTATAAAAAAAAGAGAAAAATGAAAAAGAGACATGGAGTTTGGTGGAGAGTAATGTATTGGGAGGGGTTATGGGTGAATTGAAAGGGAAAAATGCAGGGTAAATATGATTGTATTTCATTGTATCCCTGTATGAAGTTAACAAAGAAAAAATACATAATAAGTTAAAAAAACTACTAAAAAAAGGAACAGCTGTTGAGCTTCAAGCTATTTTTTAAAATAAAGACTTGCTTCATAGAATATTGCATTTTATGTTTTGCTTATGGACTGGATTTGAGTGAGGGATTTAGCAAACATATAGAAATAAACTCAGAGATAAGTTTATGAATAGACAAGCTGCAAATAAATCTGTTTCTATTTAGGAGTGAAATAATCAGAGGAGTATAGAAGAAGAAGAAAGGATACCAGAGATTTCTGTAATAGAACTTAAAAAAGTATTTTATTTATTATTTTTATTTTATGTGTATGAGTGTATTACCTGCATGTATGTGAGTGCACCTGTGTCAGGCAATGCTGTGAAGGTCAGAAGAGGGCTTCAGATTCCCCTGGAATTGGAGTTAAGGACTGTTCGTAGCCACTATGTGGGTGCTGGGAATCGAACCTGGGTACCCTGCAAGAGCAGTCAGTGCTGTTAACCGCTGAGCCATCTCTCCAGCCCCAGAACTTTTTACTTTGCTTACAGTTAACAAATAAAAAGATTTTTTTAAAAATCAATCAATATGCCTACAATCAATTAATTTCCAGCAAAGATGACAAGAACCCACATTGGAAAAAGGGAAGTTTTATTAATTGATGGTGCACATTTGTAGCAGGAGGCCTCCAAAGATGGCACGGACTCAGAGCCCTGGGGTTCAGCGAGAATTCACTTCACTTCTCGGTCCACAAATAGCCCACCAAAAGGAGCCCATGCCTCCGTACCCTGCTCCCCAGCCCAGTGACTGCTGACAGACTGCATGGCATGGACCAATCAGAAAACGATACCTGACTAAAGGGACTTGGGGGTGGAGAAAAGGAAAATATAAGGCCTGCCCCATCCTGAATTAAATGAGCCTGCAGCACCTTGCCTAGTGCTTGCTTTTACCCGACTCCCGGGGTTTGTGTGTTGTCACTCTGAGCCTCTTACCCCTGCTAATCAGCAGGGGATCCGATCCAGGTTAGGGCCTTCACAGCTGGCCTGAGGAGAACCTGCAACACCTGGCACCTGAACAGGGACTCCTGCCCACGGTGTTGGAGACACCCAGAACCTCGGTTCATTCGGTAAGTAGGCCCCTGTTCTTGTCTGTTTCTTCGGCTGCTTGAGGGTAAGTGAGTAGCCCCCTCCTCTGTCCCCTCCACCCTGTCTGTCATCTTTATTGTTGGACTAGTTTGTTAGATCAGGGAGACACACTCCACAATGTGGTCCGGAAGCCCACATTGCACCTCTCCCCTCTCGGCTTGTCCCGGTGAGTTCACATAAGGGCTGATCCACCCCAAACTCAGAGCCCAGGCTTTGGGTCACCCTGTTGCCTGTTCCGGAGACACCATGTGAGCATATGGCTGGAGGTGTCACGGCCTCCAGAAGTCCCTCACTGAGCACAAGACATTTGGATCCGATACACCTCTACATGTTGGAGAGGTTTACATCCTAGTGGCTCACAGTGCTTCTTTGATTCCTTTGTGCCCTCTTGGTAGTCACCCTCATCTTGTACTTTTGTGGCAAATTCCCCTTCACAAGACCCTCCCACAATGGGAAATTTACCACCACAATGCAGGGAACCACAAACGGCAGGACTCAAGGTGCTCCTTAAAACCAGAGGGTTGAAAGTGAAACCAAAAGTTATCGATCATTTTGAGGATGAAGCCACTAATTTGGCTCCGTGGGTCTCCCCTGAAAACATGTGGGACACTGACACGTGGATGCAGGTCCTCTTCCTGGCCTGAGAAAGGGAGCTTGGGTCAGGGATCACTTCCCCCACATTGTTCGTATCGATCCTCCTAGCTATCGTTGCTAGCCTTAAATCCTCCTCTCCTGAGGAAGTCATCTCAGCCTACAACAAACACTGCCGGGAGCAATCTAGTGTAGATCTGGTGATTACCTCGACCCTGGACACCCCAGACCCCCTGGACCCAGATGCCTCCTCTGTGCCCCACTTCCAATAAGGAAGGAGCTCCTTTGCCTATATCTCAAGATACTCTCCTAAAGCTACCATGCCCCAAAATTCCCCTACCCCCTTACCTGTGGAAGGAGTTACTCTCTCCCCCCTCAGTAACATCCTGGCTCTTCCCCTGCTAATGTGCCTCTCCCTCCTAGACCACCCTCCTTAAAGCCTCACCCACCTTTGTCCACATTTCTGGTTAACGTTGGCCCCGATGTGGTGCAGCGTCCATGGCTGCCCACCCCACTTGCTGGTCTCGTTCTTATCTGCAAGATAGCTGAGCAATCAGGCCCTGACTCCCCATATTTCGAACAGGTTCTTCACCAGTGGTCCTTACAGTTACAAACCCACTATGATTGGTATAGCTCACTAAAGACAGTCTTAGAACCCTCAGTCTTTCTAAACTGGCACGCAGCCTATGAAGATCAGGCTGAAAACCAGGCACACCTAAATCTCCAATATGGCCTCAACATTACGTTGGACATGCTCACGGGATGTGGACAATATACTGACCCCATCTCCAAGTCTACTATTGGCCTCCATGCCTATTTTCAACAAGTTTCTGACTTGGCCTTTAAGGCCCTTAAATATTGCTCCCCCCCGTGACCCACAAGTCTTTTTCCATAATTTGATTCAACAGTCACGGACTTCCTTACCCATGTCACCGAGGCAGTAGAGCACAGGGTGGAGTCTGGACCCACCTGAGAGGTGCTTATCAAACAATTAACTAGGGAGGGACTAAACATCCCTACTTGTAATGCTATAGCACCTGTCCGCAATGATAACATTCACAAATGGGTACTGCTACTAGAGACTTAGACCCTAGGGTGGGCCCTATTGAGACTTTGCCTCCTTGGAGACTCTTTTGTTGCAAGAAAAACCCACCCATTTTGGTGCACAGGAAGGCTGCTGGAACTGTGGGAGGCTTGGCCACTTTTGTAGCCACTGCCCAAGAGGTACAGTCCACCCTAAGACTCGCTGCCCCAAGTGCAAAAGATGATTCCATTGGGCTAAAGACTGTGGGTCACAGTCTCAACCAGACTCGGCTCCTTTAAACGCCACCCAGGGCACCCCTGAGCCCTGCCCACAAGAAGGGAAATGAGACAGATATTATGGACTCTCCTAATCCTCAACCACTCCCCACTAATGACCCTGTTCCTAGATGGAACTGCCACAAAGGGCCTAGTAGACACAGGGGCTGATGTCACCATTATATCAGAAGCTGAATCCCTTAAATTCCCTCATTGGAAATACAGGCCAGGCCCACCAATAAAAGGAGTTGGCGGCACACAAGGTACCAAGCTGGTCACACGTCCAGTATATTGGAAGGACTTGGATGGGAACCAGGGCACAGTTACCCTCATAGTAGTGGATGTTCCCCATAACTTGTGGGGTCAAGATGTCCTAGAGGACATGGGTGAGGCCCTTACCATGGAAGGCTGTGCCCTTTATGATGATATCATGCTCCACGATAACTTGGGACTATCAGGGAAAGGACAACACTTTCCCCAACACCCCCAATCCTAACGGCCACTGCCCGCCCAGGATCGACTCAAATCTTGGTCCCCGAGTCAATCCCCATGACCTGGTTCTCTAATGATGCCATTTGGGTGGACCAGTAGCTTATAACAGAACCTAAATTATCTGCCCTCAAAAATTTGGTAGCTGAACAATTGAGGCTTGGCCACATCAAGTCCTCTCTCAGTAAACATAATACCCCAATATTTGTTATTAAAAAGAAATCAGGGAAATACAGACTTCTCCAAAATAGTAGAGTAGTCAATGCCCAGATGGAAAAAATGGGTTTGCTACAAGCAGGCTTACCACATCCTACAGCCATCACCCCCATCCCATCATATCATAGTACTTGATCCAAGATTGTTTCTTCCAAATCCCCCTAGCGGAACAAGATAGACCTCACTTTGCCTTCACAGTATGGGAGCCCAACTTTCAAAGAACAGCCAAGAGATACCAATGGAAGGTACTACCACAGGGTATGAAAAATAGCCCCACAAATTAAAATAGCCCCACAATCTGTCAATTGTATGTTAATAAGGTCTTAACCAACATCCTCAAGGACCTAATTGCCATCCACCATATGGACGACATACTGCTAGCACACAAATCTCACAATATTTTACAGGCTGAAATACCCAGTCTGCTTGCCAATTTAGCATGTCTAGGTCTCCACATTTCACGAGACAAGTTACAATACATTCAACCTTTCACATTCATTGGCTACCATATAGATACTGTAATTAAACCGCTTAACCTTTCCATGCAATCTTCCAAAAAACTGTACATACCTTGATGGAGCTCCAAGAACTCTGTGGGACTATAAACTGGCTCAAACAATTTATATCAGTCCCTGACTTGGAATTCCAGGCCTTGTTCACCCTGTTGGAAGGCCATAACTCACCAACTTCAAGGATCCCTCTCACCCAGTTACCTAAGGATCTTCTTAATAAGATAGATCATATACTCTGGTCTGCGTCACTCCGACATCATGACCCAACAGAACCATTACTGGCCTTAATCCTCTGGACTAAAAATGGTGTCTTGGGGGCGCTATGGCACTAAGACTCCCTGTTGTGGATCCACCTGGCTACCTCGGACCTAACTAGGTTTAGCTCTAAGTATGATATTGCCTTCAAGTTAGCAATTAAGGCCCGACAAACAGGCAGGCGCATATTCGGAAAGGAACCTGACAAAATTATAATGCCTTTTCCTTTTAAGCATTCCAAAACATTATGGGCAGACTCTCTGGCTTTCCAACTAATGATGTCCAGGTTCACGGGGGAGTTGGATAACCACACACCCCCAGATAAGCGACTGGCCAGCCTGGCCTGTTTGGAAATCACCACTCAGCCACACACTTCCCCCTGCAAAAACCCCCTACCTTTAGCCACGCTAGCCTTCTCAGATGCCAATAAGTCCCGTTATGGTGCTGTCATTCAGAGCATGGGAAAGGATGGCACCTGTTACATACAAGCCAATCCCAGCTCTGTCCAGTTGGGGGAGCTCCTGGCCTTGTTAAAAATCTTCCAAGTCTGCCAGACTGAGCCACTGAATATATTCTCTGAAAGCCAGTATGCGGTTCAGGCCCTCAGATGTCTTCCCATTCCCGGGGTAAAAGGCCACAAGGATCCATAACTAGAACAATGAGAGCTCTCCAGATTATCTTAGATAACAGACAATGGCCTTGGCACATCTCCCACATAAGATCACACACCAAGCTCCCTGGGATCTTGGCAAAGGGAAATGACAAAGTGGATAAACTTATGTCTGTAGAGATTCCTCTGCTAGAACAAGCCAGAGCCTTACACCAACAATTTTGGCTTTCTCCTTGCAGTCTGCACCACCTTTGACCCGACCTACCCATCTCTCAATGCAAACATCTGAGCAGATCTTGCATTACATGTGCACCCCTTGCTCCCTTAGGCCCCCTCAATCAATATGGAATTAACCTGCATGGTCTCCTACCCAATGCCCTCTGGCAAATGGATGTCACCCATTACTCCTTTGGTAATCTTAAGTATGTCCATGTCATTGTTGACACCTACTCCTCCTTTCTTTTCGCCATCGCTCAAACCAGTGAAAAGGCCTCACACACCATTAAGGCGGTCAAATCAGCAATGCTGGTAATGGGCATGCCATGGACCCTAAAAACTGATAATGGGCCAGCTTACATCACTCTACAATTCCAATCATTCCTGTCAACATGGAAAATTAGGACTCCATTGGCATCTCTTATAATCCACAGGGACAAGCCATTGTGGAGTGGGCAAATAGGACCCTCAAAGAAACATACAAAAATTTGCTACCCCTGAGCCTAAAAGGGACCCCCACCTGGCTCTAATTGAAGCTCTATTCAGCATTAATTTCCTGTCCTTCAATGAAAATGGGTTGAGCCTGGCTTATAAACACTGAGCTACCATACCTAGGCCTACACCTCTGCCACTAGTGAGATGGAAGGACCCCATAACATGTCAAAGGCAACTACCCGCCCCCTTGTTAATAAGAGGGCGAGGCTATGCTTGTGTGTTTCCTCAGACAGAAACAAAGCCAGTATGGGTTCCAGCAAGAGATGTGAGAACAGTAACTAACCAACAGGACCCCCAGGACCCAGAGACCTCACCGCTATCTGGATAATTGGTTTGCTCTTCCCTGCCCCTGCCATGGCCCACGATCTCTGGGCCTTGGTCCCCTCCCCACCTATACTCTTGCCCTTATCGCTTCATTCCCCAGCCTTCCCCACTCTATTCAACTAATTCCATGCTTGGCCTCCCCACCATGGACCCAGTTACTTCCTGGGAATCACTCAATGGCTCTTGGCCCCTAAATAACTCTCTATGCTTCACTACCAACAACGCATCCTCATGCCTTGGGCTGTTTAAACTACCATCCAAGATTATATTGGCAGTGCCTCCTCGGGTTACATGCTTCAACTCCAGGGCCTTTCCCCTACCTTCAACAACACCAATGTAACCTCGGTCCTCACTGCACTGGGGACAATAATAACAGGAGAGGTGGAGGGAACTGCCACCCCTATGGCCCCATTTTGCCCCGCCATTCTATGTCCACTGCTCCCCAACTGCCCACGCACATGCTCCCTTGCACACTTTTTCCTCACGCTCCCCATACCGTGGCAGAGATGCCACCCTAAGCCGAACCATGCCATCCCTCCCTTTTGCCGCTTCAGCTGCTCCCCCGCTAATCACCCCCTAGGATCTTGGAGACAACTGGCCCCCACCTATCCCTGTGGCATTAAGATCTCCCGTAGCAACCGTGAATCAATAATTAGTAACTGGGACCTCTGTGGTCTGCACGCCTGCATGGACTTGAGGCCATTACTGGCACAGCAGGTCCTTCAGTTTTCCAACGGCACTTACACTAACACCAATCCCTCTGTGCCGAAAACAAAATCCTTACATCCGTTGATCACACAACATCCTGGCCCCCTACCCCCATTTGCGTGCAGCCCCTGTTTGCCTTATTGCTAGCCAATGTTACCTCTGACCCTCAGGGACAACTCAACTGCTCTGATACCAACACCACCTATGTACTGGAGGCCTGCTGGAACCATCCAGCTCACGTAGTTCTCTTTATGCGTGAACCCATGGCCCTTTGGGTTCCAGTCACCAATGCAACCCACTTACGTGCTGTTACCCTTATAGAGCGGACAGCCTTGTCACAAGCCCCCACTTAAAAAGGGATTTCAGGGTCACTGCCACTCTCATCTCAGCCATCATCCTTGCATTAGGGTCGGCTGCCACCACTGCAGTAGCTATCACCCAATCCTCCACTACTGTGGAGACACTCAATGAGGCTGTGTCCAAAACCTCCTCTACCTTTCACACTCAGTCCCTTATCAATCAGCATCTTCACCAGGCAATTAATATGTTACAAGAACAAATTGATCTCTTAAGTGAAGAGCTGGCAATTACCAAAGACATGGCTCTGCTAGCTTGTGACCCTCACTTTAGGTCACTTTGTCTCACCCCCTATAAAGTATAGAATATTACTGAAGCGTGCTTACAACTCACACACTATATTCACAGCCACTGGAATCAAAAGTTTCTTAATTACTCTATATTACTAACTAATCAAATTATTGTTCTAAATTATACATGCACCCCCACGCTGGACATCAATTCAGGGTTCTTAGAGAAAATCTGGTCTAATCTAAAAGCACTGTTTGACCTGTCTTGGATCGTCACTTACCTACTCCTGACAGGCATAATTATTCTTCTCTTTCTACTTCTTAAATGCCTTGTTCTTCGTTCCTGCAGTCAGAAAAAATTCAACCACTCGATGTATCAGGCTCTCAGAGCAATACACCAAGATGATTTCAAGCCGCCCTATGTAGCCGACAGACTTGGCTTGCACAAATGTACGAGGCCTCCTACAAATAATTCCCCACCTCCCCACTGATCCCCTGGGACAATACCCCTTGGAGGGCTGGTAGTCAATGATGGGTAAAATCCTGTTGGGCTGAATCAACCTAAGCCAGGACATGGACGTCTATGCCCATGCTCCAATGACCGGTAAGGTTCATGCCCGAATAGGACAACCTAAAACAGGCACAGTCCATGATCCTGGGGTCGTCCCAAGGTGGAGCTGCCTACAGGCTCTTGCTGGACAGTCATTTTTAAAGAAAACGGGTGGAAATGTAGCAGAAGGCCTCCAAAGATGGTGCGGACCCAGAGCCCTGGGATTCAGTAAGAATTCACTTCACTTCTCGGTCCACAAATAGTCCACCAAAAGGAGCTCACGGTTTCATACCCTGCTCACGAGCCCAGTGACTGCTGACAGAATGCGTGGTGAGGACCAATCAGAAAACGATACGCTGACTAAAGGGACTTGGGGGTGGAGAAAAGGGAGATATAAGGTGTGCTCCCTCCTGCATTAAACGAGCCTGCAGCACCTCACCTAGTGCTTGCTTCTACCCGACTCCCGGGGTCTGTGTGTTGTGACTCCATGTCTCTTACCCCACAATTGGGAGAGGACCCGATCCAGGTTAGGGTCTTCACAGCTGGCCTGAGGAGAACCCGCAACACATATTGATACATGAATATTAATATGCAGAAGACTGAATCTTGACCATTATCTCTGGTCAAATATAAAAATCCAGCATAAAATAGGTTCAAGACTGAAACTGAAAAGCTTCAGGAAGAAAAATGATATAGACATTAGATAAGATTCTAAAAGCATAGGTCACAGACTATAAATATGCTCCTTCTGGATATGTCCACATAATATATGTTTTTCTGTCCTTTGTAGCCTCCCGCTGATTATGTTTCAAATGAGGTTCACAAAGCTCAATTTTGAGTACTTGTAATCTCGTCAAAAATCTGTCTTATAGTTTGAATATGAATATCATTTACATTAGTATAACTAATCAGATGGTTGGATTTGGGCCTACTAATTTAATTTTCAGTACCTTTTATTTTACTTCTCTTTTTTATCCTCCTATCTTAAAATTTTATATATCCCATTGTATTTTGTCTATATTATGATTGTGCTAATGACTAGTTGCTCTAGGAATTAAAATACACATACCTTTTATATCTTGGATTCAAAATATTTTGAATGATTTATATTATGAGTCATTGTATATGATACACAGAGCCTGTATTGTTTTCTTTATTTCCAGGATGAGTTACTAGTCACAGTGACAGTTTTAACTTGTATTTATTCCCAACAGCATAAATAACATGGCTCAAGTATAACCCTTAAAACGATAAGGTTACTGGTTTGTATGGAACCTTAATGCTTATGAAACTTATCTCCTAAATTAGAAAAAAAATCAAGAGAATGTCAGAGTTTCCATAATCTCACAATATAGCTGAATCCCAAAGACAGCCTCTGGAATGACCAAGAAATCCAAAAATCAAGGAAAGTGGGGGGCATGAGCCATTTACTCACACCATGAGAACATTTAAAAGAAGGAACAGTAGAGATTCTGATTGTTTTCCTTTGCTAATTCTCTATTTATGGTTCTCTTTTATTAATAAACAGATATTGAATTTAGGATTTGTTCATCATATCCTAAATTTTGTCAATTCATTTCTTTACTTTCAGCACTATTTTAAAATAATTTCTACACTGGATTTTACATTGATTTGATTCAGTAGGAAATTTTATCTAATGGCAAATATGCATTGGAACAAAAGAAAGAGAGTGCAAGCAGGTCTCAGAAGTCAAAGAGAGATTTAACAGAAAGAGGACACCACACTCCGACCTTGGCTTGATGCTCTAACTATGCAGAAGTCTAGGCCTAGGGCACGCTCTGTAAACTGTCTGAATCTCTTTAGATAAATCTTGCCATTCTTATCAAATGGTTTGTGCTGGCTGCAGAGCAGTTATGAAGAAGATGATCCTGCAAGCCTGTGGGAAGGGTCAGACCTTAAACATCACATCATAAATCTAATTGTTCCTATCTTGCTGAGAGTCATACTAGACATCCAATTATCCCAAAACAGAAAGCCTTAGCTTTTTCCTACAGCTGTTAGCCAAGTTTGTTTCCATAATATTTTCTTTTGAGGTGCATTATCTTGCTAATATTTTCTTTTGAGGTACATTATCTTGTTTGCCTATCCAATCATTTTATGACAGTTTGTCTCTACACTTTCCTGAAAGAAATGTACAAGTAGGCTATTGTGATGGATTATTCAGGATTGGCGTGCTAAGAATGGGGCTTCCCTTTTATTTCTTGTTCCTTGAAATGGTGCTTAGTTTCTTGTTGAAGACAGCACTTGAAGACAGCACCTCTGTATTAACACTCTTCTCAATAAGCAAGGATGTAGGCTGAGTCTAGAATATTTGAGGGTGGACGTGATGATTAATATTGTCAACTTGACCAGATCTAGAATTCCTAGGAGACAGGCCTCTGGTTACTCCTGTGAGAAATTATCTAAATTAGGTTAATTGAGGTGGGAAGACCCACCATAAATGACACACAAATAAAAAGGAGGAAAGAATCTGATTGGAGAAAACCAGCTGCTCTTGCCACTAGGTCTTCTCTACCATGACAGAGGTTTACTGGAACTATGAGCCAAAATAAGCCCTATCTCCCTTAAATTACTTTGGCCAAAGTAGGTTATCTCAGCCACATAATAACTTTTTTTTATAACTGAGGGAAAAAAACAGAGGTATAGGGTGGATTAATCTCTGTTTAATATTATAATAAATTTAAAATGTATTTTTTGTTATATTGTGACCTCTGTTCAGCCCCTAAAGTCTTATCACTGCCCTGAAGTTTAACATACCATCAGCACTCTCAGGAAAAGAATTCATATACATGCTCTCCAACTATCCTCCTAAATCAGCATCAAGAATTCCCAGTATTCTGATTCACCCAGAATAAGAGTTCTATTTGTCAAACACCTTCCCACTACTGAATTTAGTGTTTCTGACTGTATTTATTTTAAATAGTTCTTTTGCTGCTGATATTTTCTTCCTTGAACCAGCCCTGTGTTTATTACATGGAAATTCTTTCCAAATCATGTCTCCAAGTTAACTTCTCCTACTATATTTTCACATAGGACTTGAATTCTCCTTCTGGAATTTCCAATGATTCTTCTTATCCTTTGCAGCATTTATAACACCTCTTAAATCAGTGATTTAATGTATTTTGTCATTTTTGGAAAATTCCGAATTATTACCTTAAATATAGCATTTTTTCTCTTCCCCCTTTGGAAAGATTTTGTTTACACTCATGGGCTCTTTCCAAGGTTTCCTGGTTGTCTCTCATTGTTTTCTGTCTTTAATCCCATGTGCATTCCCTGCTTCAACTTCAGTATTTTACATACTTCCAAATTCCTAGTCACTCATACACTTTCCATTAGGCTTCACATACCACTGAACCCACCAGTTTCAGTGACCTTTTTAGTGAACTTTTGTTTTGTTTTATTTTTCCTAAGCTTTTCAGAATAACATCAGATTTACAGAAACACTGTGATTATTGCACTGAAAATACCCTCATATATTACCTTCAGTTTTCCATTATGATTAGCTAATCTTAAATTATACTTGGTTATAACTAATAGTTCAATATTTGAAATTGTTTTCAGCTACTGAGGTCCCTAGTCTATTAACATGTATTTGTCATTTGTTTTGGCTTTGGACTGAAACAATTCTTTATTTGTTCCTTTTTGATATTGACAGTTGTGGATAGTATTCATCAAGTATTTTGCCAAATATCCCATTACGTGGTTTGACAGTAAAGCTGTATCTTATATGCACAATATGTTATATAGGGATATAGCTATTTTTCATATATCTATATCTATCTATCATCTATCTATCTATCATCTATCTATCTATCTATCTATCTATCTATCTATCTATCTATGTATATATCTTTGTATCTATCTACCATCTCTCTATCATCTATATCATCAGTCATCCATTTATGTATCATGTAGGCATCTGACATCGATCTAACTTTCATCTATCTATCTATCATCTATCTATCTATCTATCTATCTATCTATCTATCTATCTATCTATCTATCATTTATCTATCACCTATCTACTATCCTTAATAGTAAGACCACAATGTTAAAATGATTTTCCATTGCATTATTTGTCCCAGGGTTAATATTTATTTATTATTTTTCATTTAATTTATTTAGTGTATGTCTGTGTGTACATATGTGTAGGTGCATGGGTACCATGTCACATGCATAAAGCTTAGAGGCCAATTTTCAGGAGTCAGTTCTCTTCTACAATGTGAATTTTGGGGGATTAGCTTACATCTTTGTTGGGAGCTATTAATCCACTATGTACATTGAGCTGTGGCAGGCTTGTTTACTGAGTTTGTGTTTTGCACAGCAGTACGTAATCTGCCAAGTCAGGAGGAATGTGTTTATATGGTGGAGTTCACAACAAGTATTTGACTGCTCCTTGACCCTCAGATACAGGTGGGAAAAACAGCTGTTGAAATTGAGTTAAGATCTCTGATGTTCTTCTGTATAAAAAGGCGGAGCTAAAATAAACCGGGGCTGCAGTCTCTACTGACAGCCCTCCCAAGTATCTTTTTCTCTGTCTCTTGTTTTTTCTTTCAATCCTCACTCCCCCTTTCAGGTACCGTCCGTCTTGGCCGGCTGGCACCGGCACATCTTCAAGTATGACAAAAAGTGCCTTTACACATTGAGTCATCTTTCTGGTCCAAGGTTAATACTTTATATATGACTCTGTGCTGTTGATGTTTTTTAGTTGAAGGAAACTCTGGGTTTGATCCCCAAGACCACATAAACTTGATATAGTAGCCTATGTCTATAACCTTCACTCTCATGAAGGGGAGGCAGAAGGATCAAGGTTCAAGTTCATCATCAGTTACACAGTGAGTTGTAGGCTAGCCTGAGATACATGAGTCCATGTCTAAATGATAATAATATTGATTTTTATACAGCCTGAATTCTTTTGCTTTATTTAGAAACCTTTCTTTAATCGTATATCAGTTATAAGTTTTTATTGTTATGAATTTTGTATGTATAATTATAACATCTATGAATGAAGATTTTTATTTCTTCCTTTATAACCTTTGTATATTATTATTCACTTATTATTGTGCTAGTTCAGACTTCAAGTCAATGACCAAGACAATTGGAAGGGGAAATCTCTGCTTTGTCCTTAAACATGAGGTTAGGGCAAATAGTTGATCATCCACTATGGTGTTAGCTTCACACTATTACTGTGAGTTCATATGTAGAGCTGAACAGCTGTATGGAAAGCTGTTGCCTGGTGGTCATCCACCTCCCATGGCTATTACAATCTTTCTGCCTTCTCTTCTGCATGGTCCAACATAAAACCTAATAATAACTGTTCCAGCAAACTATTGCTATTGGCATAGTAGTGGCACTTTTATCTTGGGGGCAATCAACAGCTTTCTAACCATAGTTAAGTCCAGCTCAATGAATGAGGAGGAGCTCACATGTGGTTCTGTAAATATAGTCAAATACACATGGCTGGAGAGTTTATAGATCCTAGAGAAAGACCACTTCTGCCCTATAATATTCTACCTTATTCTTTTAGAGTTTCACGCATGTTTGCAATGTTGTTCAAGCATATTCACCTCAAACACTCTCCCAACATCTGCAGAATCTATACATATTCAGCTTTGCAACCCCCAAACTCTTAACTTTATATTCTGTGTTTTTTTTTTAAACTCAAGTCTAATTTGGACTGCCCATATGACCATGGCCAAGGTGTTATTCACTGGAACATGTTTGAACTAATACACCCCTGAAGAAAACTACCTCCCATGCTATCACTCATCAACTGTCAATAGCTCATCAACGAAGAATGGGCATCAGTTAACCATGCTGGAAATTTTATTGAACTGGCTTTGTGCTGGTCTTGTGTGGGTGAATATAGTTTCTGTGAGTTCATGAATGCATTATCCTGTGAGGTCCAGAAGTCACTATTTAGTCTGGTCCTCTCCCAACTCTGGATCTTACAGTCTTTCTGCCCCTTCTGTGATATTCCCTGAACCTTGTGGTCAGAAGTATGTGTGATGTGATGTAGATGTCCCATTTATAGATAAGCATGCTGCATAAACCTATTTTCTTCTTCTTACCAGTTGTGCTTCTCTGTATTATCTATTTCAAAAAAGAAGCTTTTTATTAAGGACTGAGAGCTGTAAAAATCTATTGGTACAGAAACACACATTAAAAAGCAGATTTTTTTCTGTCTATTTAGCAAAGTAATAGTAGGTTTAGGCCTCAGGCCTATGAGATCCCCAGCAGTGGGTTCTTGGTTAGATTTACAGTAGCAGTCATGCATTTCTTCCTGTGGAGTGAACCTTATATCTGATCAGAAAACTCTTTATTGCCTCATAACATGTGTGCCATTATTGCAAACATGGGCATATCTTATCAGACTATCAGTCATTATTATAGTGTGCAGGGTTCATATCTGTAAGAGTATTGATGACTTTTTTCCACAATAGTCTACATAGGGTTTCTGAGTAATGAAAGCAAGCCATTAGGAGGAAGGTTCCCAGTAAATACCAGCTTAATTTTTACGTGTCCTGTGACCAAAGTGTGTGGTTTTCTCAGCAATAGTTTTACTGTCAAGTTTTGGTGGGTAACCAAAAGCAAATGCACTAGCCTGTACTGTTGCTGTCGGGTCTCCAGAACATTCAAAAGAAAGGGTCCAACACAGAGAACTGGGCTTTTTATTAGATAAACTCTTTAGTGTGTGTGTGTGTGTGTGTGTGTGTGTGTGTGTGGTGTGTATGGTGTGTGGTGTGTGTGTGCGGTGTGTATGGTGTGTGTGGTATGTGTGGTGTGTGTGGTGTGTGTATAGTGTGTGGTGTGTATGGTGTGTGGTGTGTATAGTGTGTGTGGTGTGTGTGTGGTATATGGTGTATGTGGTGTGTATGGTGTGTGGTGTATATGTGTGTGTGGCGTGTATGGTGTGTGGTGTATGTGTGTGTGTGTGTGGTGTGTATGGTGTGTTTGGTGTGTGTGTGTGTGGTATGTGTGTAGTGTGTGGTGTGTGGTGTGTGTGGTGTGTGTGTGTGTGTGGTGTATGGTGTATGTGGTGTGTATGGTGTGTGGTGTATATGTGTGTGTGGTGTGTATGGTGTGTGGTGTGTGTGTGTGGTGCGTATGGCGTGTGTGGTGTGTGTTTATGGTGTGTATGGTGTGTGCGGTGTATGTTGTGTGTGTGTCTGGGGGTGTTTGGGAAGGTTATTAAATGGTCAGTTTCCATATCGCTTTTTCAATTATCCTTAGGGTTACTTATCTCTTCCCCACCCACAGCATCAGGATTTTAAATTGATAATTTACATAAAATTGAAGTCATTTCTATGACTTAAATTTGAGTTTTTAGTGCATGAATGAAAATTGTGTTTGTCAATAGGCTTTCTACATCAGTGAAGATGATTGTACAGGGTTCAAAGGATGAACTAGACTTACACAGCTAGAATAAAACTCATCTAATTATGAAACACACTTTTTTGTGCACATCAATTGACTAAATTAGATAATATTGTTTCTTAGCTACTTTTCTGTTGCTATTATAAAGTATCCTGACAAAAATCTTAAAGAAAGAAGAGTTTATTTTGATTCACACTCCTGGGTTCATTTCTTCTGTGGTAGGGAACTCACAGCCACAGAAGGCTGAGGCAGCTAGTTCAGTTGCATAAGTAGTCAGAAAGCAGAGAGAAATGGATGTTGGTACTCAGTTCACTCTGCTACTTTTGTACAGTAGAGGATCCCATCCTAGGGAGTGGTGCCACCCAAAGTAGATAGCCTTCTTCTCCCTTCAGTTAACCTAATGTAGATAGTCCCTCACAAGCACATACCCAGAGATTCATCTTCTTGCTAATTGTATCATCAATTCCATTATTGAGATTAACCAATTTTGTATGTGCTTTTATGAAGTATATTGATCTGTAATATTTTAGTAATATCTTTATTTGGCATTCTTGTTAGTGTTAGAAGAAATTTGTGAAGAATTTTCTCTGCTTCTATCTTTTGACTATAATCTGAGAGCATTAATATTATTTTTTCCTAAATATCTGTCACAGTTAATTAGCTAACTATTATGAACCTAGTAATTCCTTTTTATTATAAGAATAATAACCACTTACTTACATTCATATACATACCTTGAGAATTATCTTTCTCCTGTTTCTGTTTGGGCAATTTTTTTCTTTTAAACCATCACTTTTATCTAAATTAATACACGGTGATCCCATATTTAAGTATAGTATTCTCCTACTATTCTGTATATGGCTTCAGTAGTGATAGGCAATAGAATGTTTATATAATTTTTATTTTCTTTACACTGAGGCAAGAGAGTTACTAATTTAATTAAACTTTTCAAATAGCAAATATTTTATTTCACTGACTCTCCTCTACTATTTTCATCTAATTGACAGGTATTCTGAGTTTTAGTTTTTCTTTAAATCTATTTTATTTAAATTTAAATTGTTTTCTAAACTTCCCTCAAGATATTGTTTTCAGATCTCTTATTAAATTGTATCCCTTGCATTTGTAAATTCCTCAGTCCATTGCTTTGCCTATATCCTACAATTTTTATCATTTGCTCATCTATTTACAATTAATTCATGAAACTTTTTGTTTATCTTGGAAATTCTTTCATTCAAATACTTTCATTCAAATACTTTTTTCCAAGTATTTCTGAGTTTCCTGCTATCCTTTCATTATTTATTTTTAATTGTATTTTAAGAATATAATTGTGTAAGATTTAATCTTTTAAATTTGGTGAGCTGTGTTTTATGTCCATAATGCATCCATCTTATTGAATACATGAGCTTTCTATGTTCTGTTTTGTTATACTCTTCTCAGCAAAACCAGCATATTGCTAAACTTATTTGCAGTAGTCTTTATCTTCTTAATTTCACTTATGTTATTCTATGCTCTAATGAATTGCCCATTTTTTCTATTGTTCCCTTAATCTATGAATTATAATGCTTTACTTTTTTTCTTTTTATGGTTTTGAGTGGGTGTGAGATGTATCTGTGTTAGGGCATGTGCTCAAGTGATCCAAATTCATGACCCCATGTGTATTAAGTCACTTCTCTGTTGCTGTGATAAAAACACTGTGATCAAGTCTACTTACAGAAGGAAGGGTTTATTTGAGCTTTCAAATCATCATGGCAAGGAGGTATGGTGGCAAAGGTGGCAGGAACAGAAAGCTGAGAGTTTCTAACTTCAAGCAGACACAAGAAGAAAAGAGAGGGACCCTAGAAGTGGGATGATGTCATATACTCTCAAAGTCCACCACCCAGTGATTTGCTTCCTTCAATAAGGCCATATCTCCTAAACCTCTACTGGGACCAAATATTCAAATACTTGGAGCCTATGGGGGACAGTACTCATTCAAACCACCACATTCCACACCTTGGTCCCTGTAGACTCATGATCATATAATGCCAAATGCATTCAGTCTTATTTTAAAAGTCTCCAAAATCTAACATTTTAACATTATTCAAAGTCCAGAGTCCAAAGTCTCTTCTGAAATTTAAGGCAATCTCTTAGCTGTAAGCCCCATGTAAAATCTAAAAGCAAATTACATACTTTCAATATAAAATGTCACACTATACATTCCAAAGGGAGGAATGGAGGCATATTGAAGAAATACAGGACCAAAAGTAAGACAAATTGCCATCAGAGCGAACACCAAATCCTGTAGCTCCAATTTTGATAACTTGGAATTAGTTAGAAGGGCTTAGATTGCTTAGCTCATCTTGCTTTGCTGCCTGCAACATTCATCACTCTCTTGGGCTGGTACCACTCCCTGGATGCAGCTCTCCTAAGCAATTATCTCATGGATCTTGCATCTACCAAACCTTGGGCTCTCTACTTCCAACCAGACTTCATTTTCACAGCTTGACACAATGGCCTTTCAGTGCCTCTTATGGTCTGACAGTGCTGCCTTCTCACAGTGGTTTCCCTGCCTAACACTGCCTGACTTGGTGGCTCTCCAAAACTACAGAGGAAAACTCAATATATCTCCCCACTAACTACTGTGAATGACACTGTGAAGTTTGGCTGATAGCTTGGGGTATTCCTTGTCTCCCTTGGTCCACATTACCACCAGCTTTTGTGTATTGTCATTTTCTGGGAGAAGAAAATCCCTTAGGTTCTCTTTCACAAGTTGGGAGCTTAGCTGGGTGGGGTCTTGCCCTGAATGTACTCTTTTCATTGTTCAAGTACAAATCTAGAGGACTTTCCTTAATGGTTCTATGCTCCTTAACAATGGGAGCATCTCTTTCACAACCTGCCTTGGATAACACATTAAATCTCATAGCCTTCTTTTCCTCTTGAAACTATATATTTTGAATTTATTTCTGCCCCATTTGCTTATTATCGCTGGAGATCTGCATAATATTCACTGTTAATAACCATTCCAAAGTTTCAACATTAGGCCATTTTGAATTTTTTTCCACCAAAGAAATTAATCTATTACTTTTAAACTTAGCCTCAAGTATGTTCTTAACCCATAGCAAATGGCAGCCAGATTATTTACCAAAATATTCCAGTTGTTGTTTAGTTCTTATTCCCCTCTGAAAGTACATTGGTCTCAGCAGTACTTTCTTCCAGTTTCCTTCTAAAATAGTTAGGCTCTGCTTACAGCTTTCAACCACTTTGTGAGTCTAAACTTCCAAAATCTTCCACATTCTTCCAAAAATTCAGGTTCTTTCCAGTAACAGCTCATCCACTGGCACAAAATTCTATATTTTCCCTTTAAATTCTTCTTTCTATTTCTCTATGGAACAGCTTGAGCTGTACCATACCATGTAAACCACCACAGAGTGCCACCAACTGGGGCCAAATATGTGGAGGGAACATTTCTCATTCAAACTACAGATCCATGTTTGTAAGGCAATCACTTCATCCACTGAGCCATCTTCCTAGGCCTAAATTCTTTCCCTGAAGATGCTGATAACAGAGCCTCATCTGAGAAAGTTTTTGGTTAATTCATTCTCTCTCTCTCTCTCTCTCTCTCTCTCTCTCTCTCTCTCCCATCTACCTCCTTTCTTCCTCCTCCCTATCTACTTTTCTCTCTATTCTTCTTTCTCACTTGCCATCTTTTGTGAAAAGCCTAACCTATTTATCTGATAATAAAATTGAGGTAAACAGATACTTAGTATGAGGCTTTATGTTAATGTGGCCAGAAGTGAGTTTATGATTCATATTTTCCTGTCTCTAGATGACAGAGGTTATCTATTCCTTCAGTATCTTTGTTTTTTGTCTGCCTCTCTTTCTCTCTTAACTTTGGGATTCCTTATGTATTCCTCCTAGAAGAAATTCTGAGTCTTGTGGTTATTTCATTTGCAATTTATCATAATATAGCTCTGGTGATTCGGTCGAACAGAGTAGGAAGAGGAAGCATTCTACAATCAGGTGACTAAATCTCTTATATTTTTGAAAACTTATGCCTCTGTGTTGTGACCTTCATATAGCTTTTTCTAGTGGTATGAGAGGATGTTGTTATGTAGGATTATCCTCTGATGAACAAATGACATCCTTCTGAGCTCAGTTGCACTGGCTTGTCTAAGATCATCATAGCTGGACTTGTTGACTGTTCAGGTCCCTCTCTTTGCATGGAAGGAGTGGGAGGGAGAGTCATGGGACTCTTACCCTCTGCTGAGAGTTCAACTATACCTCTCAATCCATGATTTGGCTCTAATCACTTCTGGCCTTGGGGAGGGACTAGGCAGGGGAACACTAGGGGAGTGGCTCTCTCCTCATTTTGTGCAGCTATGGGAAGCAACCATTCATGCTTAGGTGAAAACTTTCAAGTGTGCCCTTAGGGAGGGAGCACCCACACTCCTGTAAGTGAACTCTCACTCATTGTTCTGTAAGTAAGCTCAATAAACTCATTGGTTTCCTGGAGTACAGTTTGGTGGAATTGTACCTCAGTTTGTCATTGGTTTCAAGGGAGGAGGGGTGGATGCTGTTTACATTACTCCCTCAGAGAAAGGATTTTAGCAGTAAGCTTTCTAAAAAGAAATTTATAGATAACATAATTGAGTTAAAGGTGGTTGGAATATGAATAATTTTTTTTTTTACTCTTTGTTGGTTGAGGTAAAGGTCTGGTTAGTTTCTCCCTTAAGGAATAGGAATTCATCACAGAAAATATTCACAGGATATTTAATAATTACTGCTACCCTGTCACACTTACAAAGCAAAATTTACAGAGTAATCTCTTTAAAAGCAATGGACTTGCAAACTACTGGGCTCCTCTTAAGACTGTGGCCCCAGAAATTTCTGTCACATTCAACTACCAGAAATTCTTCAGAATTTTCACTGAAGTGTTTCTATACATTTTTTATATCTCTGGCTTCTGTTCCAGGTAGCAGTTCTTGCTGTGACTTGTGATTTGCTTGTCCCTCCAGATTTCAGGGTAGCAATTTGCCCTGTAATCTCAGTTCTCTGATGAGTTCAATAAAAGTCATTGATTTTCTTTTGTCCTGCTTTTACGTGTTGTAAAGACTGGGGTGACATCTTCCAATCTCTTCTTTACATGTTGAAGCTAAAATCAGAGTAGCCAACCACCGCATTTTTATTGTATAGAATGTTTTAAGTAGCTGAGATTTATTCTGATATTCTAGTATCTCTTTTCCCTTCCTTGTGTCAATCATATTTATTTTAAAGTAGTGTTTCATTCCTAGCATATCTAAATAGGCTAATTAATTTTTCATTGTTTTTTGGTTATTTGCTTTCCCAAAAGCATTTCCTAAAATTTTTAATTAATTCCAAATATTTGTTGTATGTAAAATTCACAAGAGATTTGGAGGATATTGTCTTCCTTAAAGAAAGTTAAATATTCACCTGGGCAAAAATAGAGCAAATTTCAGTTCTGTTAATCCTACTGGGGATTAGTTTTAAGGTATTGTTATGTTTTGTTTTAGAATGATTTATTGTTCCATTGATCTTATTCTTATTTCATAGAGCCTACCCCTAGGCTGAAACTTTGTCCAGTCCTAACTTGCAGCACTACTATGCTACCATTGTAGGATATTATATCATTTATGTAGTGATATTATTTTGAGTGGGACCAAATTCAGAGGGCACCCATTCTTCAGTTGTCTCCCAGAACTCTGCTACTGAGTCAGTCCTCCTCCATACTTTTATTTAAAAACATTTGTCCTGAGCTAATTTTGGGGAACTACAAACTTGGATCTATCTTTCTCTATTCAGACAAGCAAGCATTCTTCGCAATCTTCATTGTTATCAATGAATATACACTGCCTTTCAGCTCTTTGATTTCTTAATTCTCAAGAATATCCACATTCATGCACTATTTTGGGACTAGCAGCATGTTCCAAGAGATCAAAGTCAGGTGCACAGGTTATAGGAACACATGGCTCACTGAGTTTGCAGTAGCTTTTTTTTTTTTATTATCCCTGTGAATGGATTTTTTAAAATTGTTTATTTAATAAACACATGATTGTAAGAAACATTTCATTACAACATTAACATATTCAATAACAATTTCCAGAGCAAACATGTATCTCTTTCAAAATTGGCTATAAATTTTTAGGTTCACAGTTGAATTAATATAGTTATACAATACTGACCTCAATATAAACCCTATAAGACATAAAATTGAATGAGGTTTTAGCCTTTAAAAACAGATATCCATTTCATTTTAAAATATACTGTTTCATGCATAAAAAACTCATTTTTAATGCTACTGACACTGAGATGTTTGCACATGTGTCTCTAATCTCTATGTATCTGATTATTACTAGTCATAGTCAGTTACTTTCTGAGATCCTTGGCATCTGAGCATGGATATAAAATCATCAGATAGATTTCATTGGTAATATTCTTCACCCCTACTAATTAACATGAAGAAAATTTTTATCCTTCTTCCTCAGATATAATTCATTTTTTTATTTGTTGATTTTGTGTGTGTATTTTATACAGAACCTCCCAAACAATCTGATTCATCTATGTACCCACATCTCAAATGGCACTGCCCATAGTCCTCCCCCTCAGCACTGGATCCCATATACTCTATAATCCTTGTTACTGTCCACTTTGTTGTTGGCACCCCCAGCTGTTCTCCAGTGTCTGTCCATCTACTGAATCTAGTCACCTGTCTAGAATTCCTTGTTTTAGGAAGATCAACTCTTCCTCATCTAGCAGCAATCAGTTGCCAACATTTCTTTAGATAAGATTGGGATCTGCTGTTCATTTTCCCAGTTCTATACTGGGTTGCCATCTGGGAGTCCCTTGGCCCACCCTGGCCAACAACTCAAAGGAAAGTATCTCTTGTTTGACATTATTTCTTGTTAAGTAGCCTTTAGCTATACACATGGACTCTTAAAGAATTATGTTGATCCCTTTAATCTTTGGTTATACTTTCATTTTGGGTATTTAAGTCCATACAGTTGACCCAGATAAACCAATTTATTTTTACTCTTAAGGTCATTTGAAGATCTGTTCCTCAGGGGTACATGGGCTTGGGAGGAGACCCTGGCTCCTTTCTTTTACCAGTTCCATCAAGGCGACAATAAGTCAAAGGTCCTGCTCAATCATGGCTGACTTCACTTGGAAGCATGGAGGAAATGTTCCCTCTGTATTGAGCCTCCACTTTGTAGACTGGACACTTGTTCAAGTCCATTTGGTGGGGTTTCCATGGCTTCCTCAATTAAGAGGACAGGTGACCCAGCACAGTTACAGGACATTTTGAGAGATGCTCATAGTCCCCTGGAACTTAGTCAACCTAGGAGTTAAGAAGCAAAACTGTCCTTTATGTCCCTCTGACCAAATTAGTATAGGCCTGAAAATATGGCTGTTAAACATCCAAGAAGGTTAGTTCCACCAGTCTGGTACTTTTAATTACCATGTGCTATGTAGATAAAGCTTGGGCAAAGACCAAATGTTCTCAGATAATCCTTGCCTAGACATATATTATATTTCTTGAACTAGTGGTGTGTATAATTTGCCAGTAGGTTGTTTGATTAATTTTTCACTGTTTTTTTTAAAGTAGCTAAGCATTATTTATCTCTCACATTGTCTAACCCTTCCACCATTGCTTCTCCATTACAAGTGCTCCCATTTTGCCCATTTCTCCCTTAATAATACCCTTATCCTATGGCCCCACCTCTCTTGAGCTCCTTCTTTCCAAGGTTCCTTGTCTAACCCTCCCTCCCTCCTTTAAAATAACCTCATTTTATCCATATATCCCTTATTAACACCTGTTTTGTACTGTTCTTCTCAATCATATTCTTTCTTTTCCTTTACCTCCCTGGTTCCTTTTCATTATCCTGGTTCCTGTAGTTGTGTCTGGATACATAACTACAGATACAAAACTGAAATTGAATTGCATTTACTCACTTATAAGGATTTTGTGCTAGGATCCACATATGAGGGAGAACATGGTGATTTTTTTTCTTAGTCTGTGTTACTTCACTTAGTATAATAGTTTCTAGTTCCAGCCATTTACCTGCAAATTTCATGATTTCATCTTTCTTTACTGTTGAGTAAAACTCCATTGTATAAATGAACCACATTTTAATTATCACTTGTCAGTTGAGGGACAATTAGGTTGCTTCAATCTCTTAGCTATTGTGAAAGGAGCAGCAACAAACATGGATGTATGAGTGTCTTTGCAATAGGATGTGTTCTTTGGGTATATGCCAAGGAATGGTATAACTGGGTCAAATGGTAGGTTCGTTTGTAGTTTTTTAAGAGTTCTCCACACTGCTTTCCATGGGGGTTGAACAAGTTTGCAGCCCCACCAGCAGTGGATGAATGTTCCCCTTTCCCCACATCCTCTCCAACATTTGGCATTAATTGTTCTCTTGATCTTAGCCAGTCTGACAGGAGTAAGATGAAATCTTAAAGTGGTTTAATTTGCATTTCCCTAATTACTAATGATGTTGAACACCTTTTAACATGCTTGTTAACCATCTTTATTTCTTCTTTTGAAAACTGTCTGTTCAGTTTCTTAGCCCATCTATGAATCAGGTTACTTCCTTTCTTGAATCTTTGTTTTGTGAGTTCATTTTATATTCTGGATGTTAAGCCTCTGTCAGATGTGTCACTGGTGAAGATTTTCTCCCACTCTGGGTTTTCTCATCACTGCCTTGGTTGTTTCTTTTGATGTACAGAAGCTTTTTGGTTTAATGAGGTCACATTTGTTGATTCTTGACCTTGTTCTTGAGCAATTGATGTCCAGTTTAGAAAATCCTTTCCTACACCTATATCTTGTAGGTTATTGCCAATATTTTCTTCTAACAGTTTCAGAGTTTTAGGTTTCACATTGAGGTCTTCGATCCATTTGTAGTTGACTTTTGTGCAAGGTGAAAGACAGGGGTTTAGCTTAATTCTTCTACAGGTGGAGATCCAGTTTTGCCAGCACCATTTGCTGAACAAATTGTCTTTCCTCCAGTGAATGTTCTTGGCCCCTTTGTCAAATATCAGGTGGCTGAAATTGCATGTACTCATATTTAGGTCCTCAATTTTGTTCTATTGATCTACGGCTCTATATTTGTGCCAGTACCATTTTGGTTTTATTTTTATAGCTTTATAATACGCTAAACCCCAGCACTGGAGAGGCAGCAAAAGGTGGATCTCTGTGATCTGGATGCCAGTCTGATCTGCTTGGCAAGTTCTAGGCCACCTGGTACTACAGGGAGACATCGAGCCCCCCAAACAACAAACAAAAAAGGTCATTAGTCCAGACTCTGTTCATTTTATAGAAGTCATTCCTACAGTTCCATTTGTTTTCAATAAATGACGCATGTGCACTAGTCACAGGAAAGGGTTGGTCACAGTGTGATGTTCTGGAAAATCAACGTAGGTCACCATGTGGCCTTTGTCAATTTCCTGGAAAAGATGACACAGTCGTGAAATTACTATAAGGAGGAGGTTGAAATTCAGGAAAGAGTTGCTTTTGCCAAGGTGTTGTTCTCTAGTGTGGCTTTACCAGTCACAATGCATTCCAGAGAGACTTGTAGGAGAAAGAACAGATGCAAATCCTTAGCTCCAATGAATAAGAGAAACCAAAATCAGCCATTACTTGGCTGTTACCTTATTTTAAATAAAACCATGGATTTTGATAAAATTTATTTTACATACTTTTCCACCAGATGCCATGTTGTACCAGTCAGACTATTGCCCAGTACCACAACAGGTCACACATAGATATTGTCTAGGAATTTCCCAGGCCTAAGTGACACATGTACAATGCAACCTCTACAACTAAAGCTCATGGAACATAGAACAGGGATAAAGAAGAAGACACTAATGAATCTCTCAGTTCTCATTAATGAAGCTCCTTCATGCAGAGGAGGGCTAGGAAAACAAAAGGTCATAAATGGCCAAATGTCAAGATCAAGAGTTTGCTGAATGATGGTCCTTGGACAGGACTCCTATATTAAACTTCACCCACCCAAGGCTCAAGTACCATTGCGGAAGAGGGGGTGGAAAGATTGTAAGAGCCAGGGAGGAGGTACATGACGATAGGGAAATAGAGTCCTACAAGCTCCTGGGAATCTGATCATATGATTCTATGGCAATGATGTCAGCACACACAAGTCTGATGCAAACTCAAGCAGACAAAAACCCAGCATAGAATTTGGGAAATGAACAGCAGACCCCAATCTTAGCTGAAGAAATACTGGCAACTGATTACTGCTAGCTGAAGAAGAGCTGATCTTCCTAAACCAAGGGACTCTAGATAGGCTGACTAGACCCAGTGGGGAAAGTCTGGAACACTGATGACACAGTGGGCCTCAACAGAGATGACATAGTTATGTGGGTTCCAGTGGGGGTGGAAGGTGGGGCTATGGGAGGGTAGCAGTGGATATGGGGGTATAAAGATGATTAAGATTCTTTGAGACTGAAATACACAAAAAATTCAATAAAAAAACAAACTTTAAAAACTTAAATTACAATTTGTTTTTAAAAGATTTAAAGTATAATTTGCTCCTGAGAAGTTAGTCATTCATTCCCCCCTTTTGTTTATGTACTGAATGTTTTGAATAATAAATGAGTCAGTATAATTATGAGTTGTACTTGGAGTAATATGCACAATTTTGTGAATGGCATGAACTTCCAAAAACTGGAAAAAGAGATACATTTTTAGATAAGGAAACTATTCATTTTGACTTGTAATAAGTACTTTTTTTGTCTTTTTTGAGACAGGGTCTTCCTGTAGCTCCAGCTGTCCTGGAACTCACTATGTAGACCAGGCTGGCCTTGAACTCACAGAGATCTGCCAGCCTCTGCCTCTTAAGTCTGGGATTTAAAGACATGCACCACCACGCCTGGCCTGTAATAAGTTCTTTAAACAGCTCTAGCAGATTTTTGTGTTCAAGGGAAGAAAAAATAAAGTTCTAAAATGTATTAACATACATATGAGACAATTTAAAGTGCTTGAAGAAATTTTTGTAAGTTACTTTCATTTACCAAAGTTCATCAGAGTGAACACCTAGGATTTTGACTGCATTCAAGACAGGATTTCATAACTTGTTGAATTTGTAACTGTGATATTTGAAAAGACAACTAGCCAGTTAGTGGGATGATTTCCTCCTGTGGACACAATACTGCATGGGATCAAATGGTTTGAAATAAAAAAAGAAGTGTTCGTCTGTCGATGAAGGAGACTTTAAATAGAGGAGAATACTGATGACAAATAAGACTGAGGGATGAGCCATGGTTGCTTGAAACAACAGTGTGATAGATTGAGTCATACAGTGATAGTAGGTTACTCAACCATACAACAGAAACAGTGGTAAAATCTCTTTCCAATGGATGGAGTTTCCTCTGGAGTTTAAAAGAGTGTGTCATATTCCCACACCTTTTGCCTCAGTTATTGTCTTTATCTTTAAAAAATGGTTAGCATAGTAGAAATGTGATTTGTAATTATAAATGGAAATATTTGTATAAGAATTTTGTAATAAAATTCCCCCATGGAAGTGAAAGGAAGCTTGTCCTACGACCCCAGAATTATTTGTCATGTTTCTGTAGTCTGTAAAAGAAAAATTAAAATTATTTCAAGAAAAATATCAAGATCTTGTCCAATAATTAGATAGTTTTGTTTTAGCCCTGTTCATAAACAATTTAATTATTTGTTGATTGGGGTAAAAATAATTTTTAAAGGTGTAATGGGTAAAAATGACCATTCTAAAATACTTAAAGAGGGAGTTAATTGACCAGTCACTGCTGCAAAGAAAAAAGGAGTTGTAAAAATAAATAGGTAAATCTAATCATATATGATAGTTATTTTTGTTTTAAATTCATCTTCTAGCTATAACTGAAGAGTTACAGAGTTGCTACAATGTGACTGGTAGATTTAAGTCAGTGATTCCTTTAAGAGAAGAAATATGTGTGTGTGGAGGGGGGGTGAGAAGCCAAATTGGAAATTCTGAGCAAGGAGAAAGGCAATTGAAAATACCTGAAAGCAAGTGAAAAGAATTTAATGATAACTTTTTGAAAAAAGACTATTATAACTTATGAGGCTTTAATAAGGATATTAGTGACAATATAGATCCAATATAGTAAACTGAACTTTTAGTCAAATTTTGTCTGGAGATAGCTATTAAGGAAGATTTTTGATGAAGTGTTTAAATCTTTTAAAACAATTAAATTTATATTTAGTAAAGGCTAATAACTATATCCAGAAAATGAAATATATCAGTATTAGGAAAAAAATTCTTAGTAAGGTATATTGTATTGTTTATCAACTATAGATAGAAGGTGGGGCTATAGATCCTGCCTTGAGTGAAAAGATTCCATTTAAACATTGGACATAAATGTCTAGTTATTGAAAGCATAAATAAAAATGTCTAGTTATTGAAAGTGTAAATTTCTAGTTATTGAAAGCATCCTATTGTCATTAATAATTAATTCAAATTTGGCTCTTTTGTCCCCTCCACATATTTTCTTCTATTGAAAGCATTAGTACTCTCTCTGTCCCTTGTTCCACTGTGTTCTGTGAGCCTTAGGTGTAGAGGTTCCAATGTAGAAGTTTCATTTAGAGTTGGGCATCTCATAGACACTTATTCTCCTGTTTGTGACCAGTTGTAGAATTCAGTAATAGTCTCTATCTATTGCAAAGGATTCTTTATGATGAGTAGTGAGTGACATACTAGCTTGTAAACATAAGGATCCATATTTAGAATATAGTAAGAAGTTACATTTGTCTAGGGATGTGACAGACTTTGGGTTATCTTTATGATCTATGACTTTTCCTGTCATCTGTATTTGGCTACATTTTCTGTGCTGCACATGAGTTCCCTCCCATTGAGTGGCTTAAGCCCAATTAGGCAGCTTCTGTGCTGGTCATTGTTGTGGTTATCTGGTTTAAAAAGCTACCATTAATTGATTTTCTCCCTTAGCAGCTTGCAAGGCGAACACCAAAATTCTGATAGCTAGTCTTCAGTGAGGAGACTTCCAGGTCAGTTCCAGCTCTATTACTCCAAGTTCTGTGTCCAAAGTATGTCTTATCTTCAGCAATAAGGTCTCAACTTCAAGTTATGGAAGATAATCAAGGACAGTGGCAATAGCCTGCATAATTTGGGAATTCTCTTGGATTACCCTGGCCAATAACTCTAGGGAAGTTTCTCCTCTCTGGGTCTATGTTTCTTGTTATATAGCCTTCAGCTGTACACATACATTCATGCACAGATTACTCTAAGTGAATTTTTTAGTAGTCTTTTGAACAATACATTTCCCTCTTGTTTATTATGCCATCTAAGCATTATTTATTTCTCTTCTTTCTCTTTCTTTCTTTCTTTCTTTCTTTCTTTCTTTCTTTCTTTCTTTCTTTCTTTCTTTCTTTCTTTCTCTGTCTAATCCTTCTTCCTCCCTTCCCAGTTAAAGTACCCCCATTTTCCCCATTCCCCCCTTGATGATACCTGTTTCTTATCACCTCCCACTCCCTTGAATTCCTTCTTCCCCTTTACCTCCATGGTTCCTTGTATGTCCTTCCCTCCTCACCTCCCAGTTGAATACCATCAATTTCCCCATTCTCCCCTTGGTAAGATCTTTTTCCTACTATTCCCTTTTATCAGGATCTTTCTTTACTTTTACCCCCACGCTTCCTCTCCATTTTTTATAGCTCCTGCTCTTACTTGAGGATGTATAATCATGATTGGTGTTAAGATTCGCAAATGAGGGAGAACATATATCACTTGATTTTCTGTTACTTCACTTAATAAAACAGTTTCTAGTTCCATCCACTTACCTGCAAATTTCCTGATTGTGTCTTTCTTTAAAGCTGAGTAGAACCCTATTGTGTACATATATCACATTTTCATTATCCATTTGTCAGTTGATAGATACTTAGGATGCCTCCATTTCATAACTACTGTAAAAGAGCAGCAAATATACGGATGTACAAGTACCTCATTAGTAGGATTCTTTAAAAAAGGCTATCTAGTCTAGCTGTCTGCATTAGAAAAACCACATCATAATTTACCACAAATAATCTTGAATTAAATACTCAGAATTTAGAGAACTTAGAACACAGAAAACAGTAATATCTAAAAGAGCTTAGAGAAAAGACAATTATCAAAATGCTCACTTGCTTAAATATATCCATGTTCATTTAGCTGGAAAATGAATTCAAATGCAGCAGGAATGCAAAAACAGAATAGTAAGAGTTTCAAATCTGAGAGAGAGAGAGACAGAGAGAGAGGAATATGCAAGGCAAATGGAGCAGGCGTTTTCAGCCTAGCAACTGCCAGACCAGGTCCAATACTCTTCTAAATTAGTTTATTCTATCACCTGTTGCTCCAGGGAAGGGATCTCTGTGGAAGGTGGGAGAATTAGGAGGAGGAGCTTCATGAGGTCATATAAGAAAATAAGCATCTCATTCACTATGTCACTCCTGCTGAAATTTCTGAGCAGCATTTTAAAAATAATTTTTACATTGAATATTTGTATATTTCATACAGAGCATTTCAATCATCTTTATATCCCCTTCTCTGTTGGCACCCTCACATAGCCTCCCCCACCCCAACTGGAATTCATACACTCTTTAATTTGTGTTAAAGCCTATTGTATCAACTTAGTGTCCCCAGACGTTCCTCCGTGAAAGTTCATCCACTGAGGCCTAGTCAGCCTGTCTAGAGTCCCTCACTTTAGGAAGATGGTCCTTGGACAGGAATCCGATATTAAACTTCACTGAGCAGCATTTTGACTTCCCAGTTCTTGTTTCATGTACACATTGCTGAAGTGCTTTTTCTCTGAACATGTTCATCTTAGCAGCTGTGGGATTTGTTTTAATTTTTACTACAAGCAAATACATGGAATAATCAACATATTCAAAATACTTGTTCTGGCTTCAAGTTTTGGAAGCCCAGCTAGGACTGGTTTGTGATGACCCATTGCCCTGGGCCTCTGAAGGTCATATCAGCTGGCAGTGACCAGGAGGATGAGGTGGAACAAACTGTTGTTGTCATGACCAGGAAGCAAAGAAAGGGTGAGACAGCCCAGGATCCTATCATGTCTACCAAAGACATTTCTCCCTGCCACCTAGAGATTCTACAACCTCCCAATATCTCCACTCTGGGGTCTAAACTACCAATGCATGGGCCTTTGGAGACATTTAAATGTCTAATGTATAGGCCTTTACAGCCATTTAGTTATTTTTCACTATCAGTTCTTTGTTTTCAATGTTCATCTTAATTGAATTTTTGTGGGTTTCATACAATACACCTTAATTACATTTAGACTCCCCCATCTGGCCTCCCATAGTCTTTAAATTTAAAACTAAGGCAGAAGGAACCAAACATATCTGTCAGCAAGAGACAGAGATATTTGGATTCACATTAGTGGCTCTCTCTTTTCTGAAATTCAAATTTCTAAATGATCATAGATAATAGTTTTCTTGACCAGAGTCTTAAATGTTTTCATTACTTTACATTACTCCAAATGATATCAGCATACATATATATTTGATAGCATTTTCAACAAACTTGAGTAATATTTTGGAGTCTTCCAAAAACATCACATGACAATATTGAAAGTAGAAATTAGTGCACACAATAGTAGCCAAAAGTGAACATAGTATCAAATATAATAAAAATAAATCTTTGAAAAAATTTGTTAAACATTTTAAATCTTTTAAAAATTTAAAAGAATTACCTTGTTATCTGCATTCATTAGGATTCATTAAACAATTTAATGCAAATAAGTAAAGAAATAACTATGCTGTAAATGTCATTATATAATAGTAATATGTAGTAAAGAATGAAATTTAAGATTTATATTTTGTCTTATTTTATCATTTATATGTAGTAATCTGTTGCTAAGTAGGGGAATGATATGTTATAGGATGGTGGATGAGTTAGCTGTGATGTTCCTGCAGTACCACTAATAATGATGCAGTTGATCACAAATTAAATACTTTTTTCTAACAGCAATTCCCTCAGGAAAACCAGAAAATGGACACATGGATGTGTATTTTTTTTTAATTTGGCTAATATTGTATATTAAACATTACATATAATCCTTCTGAGATGCTATATATTTCAAATAATAATCAGACATATAAGAAACTGTAGCCGGAGGCCTCCAAAGATGGTGCAGACCCAGAGCCCTGGGATTCAGTGAGAATTCACTTCATTTCTTGGTTGGCAAATAGCCTGTGAAAAGGAGCCGGCCAAAAGAAGCCTGGGCCTCCATACCCTGTTCACAAGCCCTGCTGACAGACTGGGTGGCAGGACCAATCAGAAAACAATACGCTGAATAAAGGGACTTGGGGGAGGGAGAAAAGGGAACTATAAGGCCTGCCCCCTCCTGCGTTAAACGAGCCTGCAGCACCTGTCTAGTGCTTGACTCCCGGTGACCCCCAGGTGTCCATGTGTTGACTCCGCACCTCTTGCCCCCCACCACCAATCGGCAGGGGACCCGATCCAGGTCAGGGTCTTCACAGCTGGCCTGAGGAGGACCCGCAACAAGAAATGATATACATAATGTAAAAATTATATAGTTCATTACAAATATATGTAGAAAGAAATAGAGAAATTTACATGGTAATATGGCTTTGAACAATCTGTTATACTTACACTATCTTCTAATTCATGGAACAAGTAATTTAATCTAAGAATTCAGTGCTTATTGATTGTTTTAAGTTTTCCCTTGACCTAAACTTTTATCTACTTTGAGTATACTATTGCTTATGTGTGTTAACTCACTATGACAGGTAAAGAAAATAATTTAATTATAACAAGTGATCATAATAATTACAAAAGCAGATTTTTGCATACTCCCATATCACAGTCTAAACATTTCTAAAAAGAAGTTTGCTTAAATACCTCATTTTGTGGTTTATACTGATTAATTATTCAAAACATGATTATAATTTACTGTTGTGTATTGGTGAGAGGAAGGGGAGGGGGAGGGGAGGAGAAGGAGAAAGGGTGTGGGAGGATAAGAAAGACAGATATAGAGAAAGAGAGAGACAGAGAATTTCTTTATAACACCTGGGGCATATTTTGTTTGTTTGCTTGTTTATTTATTGAAATGAAGAAGGTCATTTTTGCCATAAACTTGTTCTGAAGAGTACCATTCAGTTTCAGCAAGCCTATCAGGCATGATTATTCTTGGAAATGGTTCCTTGAACTTAATTGGAGAAACTGACAATGTACTACTGTCCTAGGTAAATGTAAGTGGGATCATTCCTGAATGGAAATTGAGTCGTATAGGAAAGCATGAAACCTGGGAAACACGATGGTAAAAAAATTAAAGAGCAGTCTTCTAGGAGTTCAAAATGGAAACTTGTGGCTCTAAGTTAATGTTCTCTGATTATGTGTGTCAGTCCCAATTACGGATTGATATCAAATCTGTTTTTTCATTATTAATATACCTTGCTTGCTATATTTAATTAAATAAACTTTGAAATATAAAACTGGCATAAAAATGGAAGTGTAAGGATTTTCATCTGGATCTACTCACACGTGTTCGTGCATGCATGCGTGCATGTGCACACGCACGTGTGCACGTGCACGCACACACACACACACACACACAATACAATGAATACCCTTTTATCCATTAACCAGAATCAGAATCAACTTTTGGCTTTGTCATATCAGGTCCTTTTTGCTTAGTTTTAAATACATAAAACACTGTACATCAACAATTCTGTATTCAAACAATGTCTATTGTGAATATGATCTTTTTTTTAAATTAATGTTGTCGGTTTCATGGATGTATACAATGCATTCTCATCATATTCATTCTCTATTACCACCTCATGTCCTCCTACCACTCTCCATGACCCTCTTCTTCCTGCTAGTCAGGATTCTTCCCAATTTCCTGTCCTTTTCATGAAGATCTTGTGCAATTGTCACTGTTGCTGTGTCTACATGATTGTAACCACTATGCCGTATCTGGAAGACAGACTTCCACAGGACTCTTCCCCATTCTTCAAATCTTACAGTTTTCCAACCCTATGTTTCTAAATGTCCCTGTGCCTTGGATGGGTTGATACTGATGTCCTGTTTAGGACTGAGGACACAACAGTCACTTTTCTCAGCATTTTCATCAGTAAGCATCTTTGCATTAATCATTGCCCACTGCAAAAGGGTGCTTCTCTGATAAAACCTGAAGCAGTCCATGGGTATAAACATGAATATTTGGAAGACAGTTTGACCCTTATTCAAAACAGAAGTAGTAAATTCCCCTTTAGGGCATGTGACCACCCCAGTCACAGCTTTTGACCAGTTTTACAGTACTGGGAATGTATTGAATGTGACCTTAAATGCCCTCGTAGATTTAATAAGCATATTTCCAAACCGTTTTCTAGGTTTTTATATAAAAGGTTATACTTACATTTAAAATGTGCGTGCATGTCACAAGAGAGAAGCATCTCTCAACTCATTTTATTAAACTGTGTTTTTTAGACCAATCTATATTGATGTGGTAAAAACATACATGATAGATCTAATCCTTTTCTTTTCCTGAATATATGTCTTTCATTCATATATTTCTAGTCCATAACATTTAGAATCCTAGAGGTCGCAGTTTAACAGAACAGAGTTTGAAATATTCCACTAAAATTTTTACTAGACTTTATTTCATAAATTTTTTCAATTTACATAATTATTTATAAATTTGTTATTTAATTTACATATAAAATAAGCTCTGTTTGCAATCTATTTACCTTGGTTCATTTTCTTTTCTTTTTCAAATTTTATTTTGCTGATAAGCATTCTTTATTCCACTTTAATTTCTTTCTGCCAACTAACACCTTTATCCTATGCTTTGTATATTAATTTCCTACACTGAAATATTTAATGAGTATTTTATACAATAAAGGATTTTTCTGCAGCTTAAATTTTCAGAAAGTTTCTTCTGCACTTTTTATAGTTTTTACAACAAATGTGCTTATTATTATTGCATTTGGGTGTTGGCAGGCACATGAAGGTCAGAGGACATCCCTGTGGTATACCTTCTCTCTTTCCATTTCTCATGGTTCCCAGGATCAAACTCATATTGCCAGGCATGCAACTTCGTGCACTGAGCCATAGTCTGTATATTTAAGTGATACATACTTTTTCATTAACTATATTGTCTTCTTTTGTGTTTGTGCTCAGGTTTTTATGGGTACATGTGTGTGCATGTGTGAACATGCGTGTAGGAGCCAGAGATCAACATCAACATCTTCCTCAATCATTCTTTGCCTTAGTTAATTTTCCTTTTGTAATTTTTATTGAATTTTTATATATTTCATACAGAACTTCTTAATCATCTTTATACCCCTTTCCCTTTGGCACCCTCCCATAGCTTCCCCCACCCCACTGAATTTCATGTACCTGCTGGGTGAGGAAAAGCTGATCATCTTAAAGGGAGGGACTCTGGATAGGTTGACTAGACCTCAGAGGATGAACTTGCACTGAGGGACAACTGGGGACACTTTGCCTTAGTTTTTGAGACAGTGTTTGGGGAGCAAGACCCAGGGATCTTCTTGTCTCTACATTCCTTGTGCTGTGAAATCACAGGGATATCTCATCATGTCCAGATTTTTTTTGTCTTTTTTTATTTGATATTTTTATTTTATTTTCTGTTTATTATTGTATTGCCTGCATGTATGTAGTAAGTGCACCCACATTGTGCAATGCCCACGGGGGTCAGAAGAGGGCATCAGATCCCCTGGAACTGGAGTTATGGATGGCTGTTAGACACCATGTGGGTACTGGGAATTAAACCCAGGTCCTCTGTAAGAGCAGCCAGTGCTCCTAACAGCTGAGCCATCTCTCCTGCCCATTTTTTGTCTTTTTGAGACAGTGTCTCTCTGTAGCCCCAGCTGACCTAGACTTTCTATGTAGACCAGACTTGCCCCAATTTCACAGATCTCTGCCTGCCTCTGCCTCTGGAGTGCTGGGAATAAACGTGTGCACCATCATGCTAACTCAGGTCCAGGTTTTACATGAATATTGGTGATTTGAACTCACATCATAATGATTGACTGGCAAACACTTCACTGACTGAGCCATCAACCTAGCCCTTGGTTATGGAGTTTATAATGCAAAAAAGATATTGCCTATTATCCTCTTGGTGAAATAATTTACCTATTTCTTTGCTCACTCTAATTTGAATCCCTAATTTTCCCACACATATTTAGTTGTGTTTCCTTCAGATAGCCTTTATTTTTCTTTTATGCTTAAACTGGAGTTGATTTAGAATCTTCAATGGAAAATTTTTACAATTTGTATTTTGAGCATAATATTATTCACAATATTATTATGACAAACTGCTATGATTATGATTGGTATAATTTGGAGACGGTCAAGTTTTTAACTTTTCTTCACTTGTAGCCTTCAATTTCATAAATAGACGCTTAAGATTTACTGTTTCAGTCTACCAATGTACATGTTTCTCCCGTCTAAGTGAATTTTGAGCTATACCTTCACGAGGTGCTGCTCTTCCCATGGACCCATTCCATTATTCCACGACTGTTCTTTCATGAGTCTGTGAAACCGAACAGATTCACATTTGCTATTCTAAATTTCTCATGTTATTTACTTAAAAAATCTGGGGCATTCAGTAGCCAAGCAAGCTTTGAAATTGCTATGTAGCTAGGCATGACCTTGAACGCTCACTCTTCCTGAGTTCACCTCCCAAGTGCTGTGATTGCAGATGTGCACTACAAAGCCAATTTTATGTGGTTTGGGGGATTGAACCCAGGGCTTTGTGCAATCTAGACACTCTATCAACTGATCTACATATTCAAATCTATTTGCTTCCTATTAATTAGAAATCTGTGTGATACATTTCTTTGAATATTTGGAGTATATTCACTTCCTTAAATTGAAGTAACTTTTTTTAGTTAACTGTTTGAGTTTTCTCACATTATGACTACACTGGAATTCACTGTGAGTCATATTTTCAGTTCCTAGATCATCCTTAATGACACGAATCTGAACAACTAAAAATGATAGGAATGTTTGAACTAATCTACAAGACAGTTTTGTTTTGTTTTGTCTTACTTGTTTAATATTGTTACTTATGTATCCTAATATAAATCACTAATAGTACATAATTTTAAGAAACCTAAATTGAATTTTTAAAATTTTATTTATGATTTTTATTTTATGTTTATTATGTATCGCCTGCATAAAGGTAGGTGCATCCGTGTCATGCAGTGCCCACAGTGGTCAGAAGAAGGCATCAGATCCCCTGGAACTAGAGCTACAGATGGTTGTTACCCACCATGTGGGTGCTAGGAATCGAACCCAGGTCCTCTGCAGGAGCAGTCAGTGCTTTTAACTGCTGAGCCATCTCTCCAGCCCCTAAACTGAATTTTTGTATATTTCATACAATGTATTTAGGTGCCCTTCCCTAACTGCACCCCTTTTCTAGTCTCCCTGCTGGATTTCATGTGCTCTGCCATATATACTAAGTCCTATTGAGTCAACTTGTGTCCCCAAAAGCCTTTTTGTGTGGGTACATCTAATGGAGGCTGGTTAACCTATTCAGTGTCAAATCTTTAAAGAAAATGACTCTTCCTTTCTCAGGAGCCATCAGATGTCAATAGTTTCCCAGTGGAGGTTAAGACTTCAACCCCAATTCCCCACCTTCCCCACGTCTACGCTGGGATTTGGTCTGAATTGAGCTTGCATGGGCCTTGTGCATGCTGCCACCATTACTATGAGTTCATATGAATATTTTCCTGATTGTCTGAGAAACTTTGTTTCCTTGTGATCATATCATCTCTGACTCTCACAACATTTCTGTCCCCAATCCCACCATGATTAACCTTGAGTGGCAGTGGTTGCATATAGATGTCTTATTCAGGGATAAGCACTCTGCAGTCTCATTCTCTACGCTTTAGCCAGTTGTGGTTGTTTTATTTTTTTTTGGGGGGGGGTTAATCACTATCTCTCCATGAAGAAGCTGCACTGGTGAGAGTCAAGAGTTGAATTAATATTCTATGAGTGGCGCACACCTTTAATCCCAGCATTTGGGAGGCAGAGGCAGGCCAGTCTTAGTGAGTTCAAGGCCAGCCTGGTCTACATAGTGAGTTCTAGGCCAGCTGGGCCTACATGGAGACCCTGTCTCAAAAAGATAAAGAAATATTCTTTCAACTCCCTGTTCTTCTATGTTCCCTGAGCCTTAAGTGGAGATGTTTCACTGTAGATATGTCATTTGTGGCTGGAAAACTCAGAGATACTTATTCTCTGAGATTGACCAGTTGTAGAATTTTGTATTATTCTTCCACCTGTTGAAAAATAAGCTTCTTTGAAGATTAGTGAGAGTTACACTTGTCTATAAATGTAAGGTATGCATTTAGAATGTAATAAGAAATGACATTGGTCTAGGAAAGTGACAATAGTGGACTTTTCTCTATGGTCTATGAGCACTCCAACCGTGTGTACTTGAACATGTTTATTGTACCATGCATGGATTCTCTCCTAATGAGCTGGCTTTGTGTCAAATTAGACAGATATTGATTAGCTCCAAGAAAAATGTGCCACTATTACATCAATATAGATAATTGATGGGATGATCATATTAAGATTTGTAGGATTTACAGCTGGGTAAGGCCATGGATCTTTTTTCTCTCTGACGGAGGGTGTAGCACCTTCTGATACTATGAAAGCTAGTCCTCAGACAGCAGACTTCAAGGTCAGTTTCAGTTCAATTTCTTCAAGTCTTGTGTCTGAATTATGTCCTGTCTTCAGCAATAAGGTCTTATATTCAAGCTCTGGGAGACAATCAAGGACTGTGGCAATAGACTGAGTTATTCTGGTGTCTCTTGGACTACCCTTACCATCAACTTGAAGGGAGGTTCCTCCTGCCTGGCACTGTGTTTTTTATTATATAGCTGAAAGCTACACACACACACACACACACACACACACGCACAAAAACACACACTGTATATATACACATATATACATATATATACATATATACACATATATACATATATACACATATATACACATATACACATATATATACATATATACACATATATATACATATATACACATATATATATATACATATATATACACATACATGTGTTTTTCAGTCGGATTTGAACTAATACATTTCCCTATTTCCCACTGATTTTTCACACCATCTAAAAATTATTTCTCGTCTCCTTCTATTTAACCATCCTTCCTCCCTCCCCATTTAAAACTGTCTCCTACTATCCCCCATTCTCAAGTCTCCTTCTTCTGATTTACCTTCATTGTTCTTTTCCATTTTCCTGGCCACTGAGATTAAATCAGGGTAAATACACACATCTAAGATTTGGGAGCTAGAATGTGTAAATGAGACAGAAAATACATCACTTGTTTCTCTGAATCTGTGTTATTTCACTTAAAAAAAAAAGCAAAAATAAAATAACCCGACTTAAAAATGGGCTATGGATCTGGATAGAGGGTTCTCAAAAGAAAAAGTAAAAATGTCTAATAAATACTTTTTAAAGTGCTCAATCTGCCTATGGATTAGGGAAATGCAAATTAAATATACTTCAACTGATTTTTATTTTAAATAGTAATTAGTTGTTTTGGATGAACTAGGATGAACGTTCACTCATCATCACAATCAAGTTTCAGAGAAGAAAAGTTCACAAAACACTCTTTATGTGTTATTTGAACTGATATTTGGATTAAAATTCTGGCTTAAAATTATCTACTCACATTACACATGTGAATTTCCATGACATTTTAGATAATTTTTATATCATTATATAATTTATGAAATTATTTTAGTAATGAAAAGTCATTTCCCCATGAACTCTGCAGATCATTTACAAAGAGGAAAGTATTTCAGTATAAGACCTCACATTTTGTAGTGAACTCATTTATATTTAATTATAATATGCATCTTAGATGTATATCTAGAATCCTTGAGGTAGTGTTAGTATTGGTTGATAGATTTTTTAAAAACTTTTACAAAATCTTTATTGAGAATTTCATACATGCATATAAGGTGTTTGATCAAATCCATGCCCACTCCCCCCCCTCCAACACCACCCACATCTCCCCATCACTTTTTTCTTCTTTTCTTTATTTTCTACTTTAATTTATTTACTTTTATGGGCCTTTTGCCTACTCTAACATTTCCCCCTCTGAGAAGTTAACCCTACAATCTTTTAAGGATTAGATACAAGCTCCAAAATACTTTAGATATTTTTGGTCTTTGTGGCAGAGTATGTTGCTAACAGTCCCAAGGACATTTTTGTCTTTTAGCCAAGAAACTGGCTACTTTTCTTCGGGGTCTTTTTACCCTAACTGCCTAGCCAATTCCTACCTCCTATTCTTATCATGCTGTCCTCTGAAGGAGTTACCCAAATTGTCAATAGAGAATAGGGATGATTGATAGATTTTTTAAAAGAAATTTAGTGGGCCCATTTAAATCAGAAAGACTCTAACGAATCTGTTCCAGTTTCACTCAAATGAATAATCTCTATTTTCAACCAAAGGAAAAGTTGACTTTTCATGGTGGTTATGACGGGAAGCGCTAGCAGATGCATGATTAACGAAATAGGAGAAACCAGAGAAAGAGGTTCCATATGATAAATAACCATCAATTGAATTTTAATCAATTAGTAATATGCAAAGTGTCTGCTATAGCATGTGAATATCTCATTTTCTAATGTACTTGAAATCAATAGATTCATAAGGTAAACTAGTTTATTTTAGTTGCTTAAAGCCATATTAGAGAGATGAAATCAAATTGGGAATAGAGCTTCATTGATAATACATATCACATTAAACAGAGATTTTTGCATTTTCATATTTTAGCTTAATGACTCATAGCGCTGACCTGAAGGCTTTAGCTCTAAAGTCAGCTGCGTATCATTTTTCTTTTGTACCAGCTGGGTAATTAGTTTGGCTTAAAGTTAAAAATAATCATTTTTCTAGATGTTACAGCATAAGAATATATGAAACACATTGTTGTCTGAAACATCTAAGACTTAGCACTTCCAAAAACATGTGATATAGTCTATGTTAGATTTATAAGTATCAAACATATGGTTTCCATGTTGCTTCCAAAATAAGGAATGAAAGCCTGATGTGGTGTTGCACACCTGTAATCCCAGCACTCTGCAGGAAGCAGCAGGTGCATCTTTTTGAGGTCCAGAGTAGCCTGTTCTATATGGCAAGTTCCAGGCCAGCTGGGGCTACAGGGAGATCTTGTCTCAAAACAACCAATAAATAAATAAATAAAACAAATAAATGGATGATTTAGCAAAAATATTTCTTTGTGCATTCTTTCAAATATTTAAAAAGCAAACTAAAATTCCTAAATCCATTAATCCAATAGACAAATACCTTTTTAACCCTAAGGAAGGTAAAATATCTGACATTCTTTGTACATTATTCATACCCTCAGAAGATTTAATCTATTTGATGAGAGCACTCAGGGGAAGTATTAATTTATAAATACTTACTACAGGTTGAATAGCAGGAGTTAATATAACCAAATGAAAATATGAAAAAATAATTATTGAATGATATGGGAATATGAGAAACTTGCACCATCACATGGATTAAAAAAGCATCAAGAAAAGAAAACAAAATTTAATGTTTAAGAAAATAGGAATTGATAATGGAAATAAACTGATCTAGGACACAGAAAGGCAGGATAATAAAAAAATGCAAAATGTGCCTTTTGGAACAGTTATTTATTTGAAATCTTAATTTTATTAATGTTTTAAAACTTCTAATTTTTGGTTAATCAACAAATTACTAAACTATGCATCATTAATATTTTAATATAGATACAATATTATTTTGTCTTACTACTGTGTTGAATATAATATATCTTTGATATATTAACTTATATACTTATAGATGTGAAACTTACAAAATAGCACCAATCATACCTGCATATGTTATAATTACTTTAAAGTACAAAGTTATAGCTTTGAAATAATATACATATTATAAAAAGTAATCTGTGTGTAAAATCAAAAGAAAACAGCAATTTAAACCATCTTACCACTTTGTGAAAAGTGGTAGTCACATTTTTCCCCCTGAAAAAGTATTTTAGTATTTTAATTTGCTAAGTTTTAAAATGGAGGCAAAAATTTTATTATTTTTTTTTTGGTCTTTTTGAGACGGTCTCCCTGTAGCCCCAGCTGTCCTGGAACTCACTATGTAGACCAGGCTGGCCTTGAACTCACAGAGATCTGCCTGCCTCTGCCTCCCAAGTGCTGGGATTAAAGGCGCCTAAAAGTCCAAAAATGTGCAATTACAGGCTCTTACATATATTATAAATATAATGAAGAAACTGAGTCAAAAATCTAAATGAGTGTGCCTAACACTCAGGGGCTGGAGAGATGGCTCAGTCATTATGAGTAGTTCCTGCTTTTTCAGAGGTCTTGGTTACGGCTCCCAAAACTAATAGGATGTATCATAAGCATTTGTAGCTCCAGATACAGGGATTCGGATGCCGTCTTCCATCCTTCTTGGACTCTGAACTCCTGTGATGCACATACATGCAGACAAAACACCCATGCCCATAAAATAAACATAAAGAATTAAACAGCACTAAAATGTATGTCTCACTTGGAATAAAAAATTGTGATCCTTGATGCATTTGGCATTGAACTTGATGTGGGGGGAGAGATAGGGATCTAATTTCATTCTTCTCCATGTAGCTATCCAGTTTGACCAGCACCATTTGTTGAACAAACAGTCTTTAGTTCAATGTTTTTGGTACCTTTATCAAAAATTAGGTGACTATAAGTACATGGACTTAAAATTGGATCCTCAATTCTATTCCATTGATAAATGGTTCTGTTTTTATGCCAGTACCATGATGTTTTTATTTCTATAGCTCGGAAGTATAATTTGAAATCAGGATGGTAATTCCTTTAAAGTTTCTTTGTTCCGTATTGTTTTGTTTATTCTGTGTGTGTGTGTGTGTGTGTGTGTGTGTATGTGTGTGTGTTTGTGTGTGTGTGTGTCTGTCTGTCTGTGTGTGTCTGTTTCTGTGTGTGTTTACATATAAAATTTGAAGACATACTTTCTATTTCTGTGAAAAAAATTTTGAAATTTTATGTGTATTGTATTAAATCTGTAGGTTTCTTTTGGCAAGGATGACTATTTTCATAATATTAGTCCCATGATATTGGGACATATTTCCATCTTCTGTTATCTTCTTCAATTTCCTTCCTTTTTTTTTTTTTTTTTTTGCCTTTTTGAGACAGGGTCTCCCTATAGCCCCAGCTGTCCTGGAACTCACTATGTAGACCAGGCTGCCTTGAACTTAGAGATCTGCCTGCCTCTGCCTCTAGAGTGCTGGGATTAAAGGCGTGCACCACCATGCCCGGCCAATTTCTTTTTTTTAATGTCCTAAAATTTTTATTATGCAAATCCTTAACTTTTTGGGTTAGATTTATTCTGGGATATTTTATGGTTTTGAGGCTTTCATGATCAGGATGGTTTCTCAGTATTTTTGGATTTTATTCTGCTATAATTTTACATTCTGCTACTTTGCTGAACATATCAGCTCTAAGAGTTTTCTGGTGCAGTCTTTATAGTCTTTTACGTATAGAATCATATTATCTGCAAATAAGGATACTTTGCTTTCTTCCTTTACCATTTTTAGCCCCTTCATTTGTCTTATTGCTCTAGCTAAGACCAATCACTAAATTGAATGAAAATGGAAATGGTGGACATCCTCATCTTGTTGTTTTTAATGGGAATGCTTTGAGTTTTTCTCCACTTAGTACTGTGTTGGCTGTTGTATATTGCCTTTATTATGTTGAGGAGAAAGCAGAGAACACATTGAACTTGTAGGCACAGGATGTACTTTTTGAACAGGATGCTGATAGTGCAGGTATTAAGACCAATAATTGACAAACAGGACCTCATGAAATTAAAAAGCTTCTGTACAGCACAGGACACCACTCTGTGTGATGAGATGACCTGAGGAAAAAACACCTTTATCAACTATATATCTGACAGAGGGCTAATGTTTAGAATATACAAAACACTGAAAAAGTTAACCATAAAAAATTAAAATCTGGGGAAAGAAACTAAACAGAGAGTTCTAAAAAAATGAAATAAAAGTGGCTGAGAAAGATTTTCAAAAATGTTGATCATCTTTAGCTATCAGGGAAATGCAAACTTAAATTACTTTGAGATTTCATATTACCCCAGTCAAAATGGCGAAGATCCAAAAAACAAACCATAACAAATGCTCGTGAGTATGTAAGGAAAGGGGAGCACTTATTCACTGCTAGTGGGAATTCAAAATGTGCAGCTATTATAGAAATCAGTGTGGAGATTCCCCCAAAATGCTAGAAATAGCTGTACTACATGATCCAGTCATTCCACTCTTGGACATATATCCAAAGGACTGTATATTCTACCACAGAGATACCTGTTCATTGCTGCTCTATTCTCAATAGCCAGGAAATATAAACAAAATAGACATCTATTGACTGATAAATAAAGAGTGGTACATTTACACAATGGAATATTATTTAGCAGCTAAGAAAAACAAGATTATGAAATTTTCAGGTAAACAGATGGAACTAGAAATAGTCATCCTGAGAGAGGTAACCCAGACCCTGAAAGATAAACATTTCATGTTATTGCTCATAAATGAATGCTAGTTTTGAATTATTAGATGGTTTGTTTCATTTGGAAAATTCTTCAAAATCAGGAAACCAATAGGTGCCATGGTGGCATGATTCATGTGATGGTACATAGAATGCAGTGATATAAAAGGGTTATAAAAGCTAAGTCATATTTAATGGGGTGGGTTAATGGGAGGTTAAGGCAGAAAAGGGAGTAAGAGGAGGGATAACAACACTAAAGCCTTTGGAGAGCTTGTTTGGAGATTGTAGCAGGGAAGCGAAGCAGAGCTACTCCTATAACCTTGACTGAAGACGGGTCCTCATCTATCAGGGAAAGTCACCCTCTTTGGTAGAGCATGCAGCTTCAGGAGGGACACGTGGAGCATTGAGGGAGGAAAGGGGCAACTACCTAGCCAGTCGGATCAGCAGAATCAACCTTGAAGATCAATGGGGTGACAGACGTTGCAGGCAGATTGCCCTCACATTCACATAACCTCTTTTGAAAGAGTCAGATGGACTCTTCTTTAACACACAAATACAATATAAACAGAGTTTAAATGCAATTACCCTATAACAGAGGTTCAGTTGAGCCTAATAGACACCACAGGTTACTAACAAAAGAGCTCAGTATAAAAGCCCAAAGCCAGGTATAGACTCCCATATTTGGTGTTGTTGATCAGAAAGGTCCCATAGGCCTTCAAACAGTGATAGCTATGACCACTGTAGTTGATTTTTCATCAGAACATGATGATATGATGGTCGAATATTATTTCTGAAGATACTTCACATCTGAGTTGCAGAACAAGCACAGAGAAATGAAGTTGGTACTGAGCTCAAAGCTGCATCTCTGCTGGAAAGCTTTCAGAGTACTAAAAGAAGCTATGAATGTTACTGACTGAATAAGGTAATCAGCAACCTTACCCAGCTGTGAGCCCTGGAATCTACAATAGCAAATGCCTTGGTGAAATTTGCCCACTTGTGGAATAGTAGTACAAATGTTATATGAGTAACCAACCACCTTCTAATTGAATTTAAGGCCTGCTGTACAAGATGGATCTGATACTGTTATCAGAGCCAAGAACCTGTGGCTAGCCAGGTGACAGTCAATAGGGGAGAACCTACTATTATCATTCTGCTAAGTAGACATAGTATTAAACTGAATCATAATGACTTATTGGTAAACCCATAGATTGCACGTCTCTCAATTTTCACCAGAGGAGTCCTTCTTGCAGCTAATGGCAATTAATACAGAGACCCACCATTGATCAACGTGCAGAAAATAAGATACTGCAGAACCCTAAATGAGACACCTATATTGTACCCTCTCCTCCCACAGCTGAGTGATTTTTGTGGAACCGAGTGTGGAATGATTATAAGAACCAGAGGTAGTAGATGAATACAAGGAAACTATTGTCTGGAAAACACAGGTAGTTTCACATATTAACCACAGCACTTACGACAGCATGCACAAGGCCTATGTAAACCCAAGCAAGTCAGGGGCCTAGAAGGGATCAGGGGTTGGACAAGAAGCCTCAGACCTAGGTGGGGAGCTACTGGCAAGTGATAGCCGCTGGGAGTGGGAAAGTCAATTTGCCTTATTGGCATGACTCCTGTTTGGTTGTCCAGACTCCAATATATAGACCCACACCTAAGAGCATTTAGGAAACACAGATCAGACCTGACAGGACTCTTAAAAAAGGAGGTTTCTGAATACGATCAATATGCATTGTATGGAATTCTTGAATCAGTAATATTTAAAAAAATTGTGAAGTGTTCGTGTGGGACTGTCTTTGTGGAGTATATGTGTGGGTCTACATAAGGGGGGAGGCAGTGCTGGTGACATGTGGGCACATATAAGTCAAAGTTTAATGCTGAGATTGCAACTCCCCATTTAGGCAGAATTAACTGTCTGTCTCTCTCTGCCAAAGCTAAAATTGAAGGTATATGCTGCCACACTGAGCTTTTATGTGAGTGCTCGGGATCTGAATCTGAACTTTTCAAAGATACATTTTACTCTTTTAATTACACTCTTATCTGCGATGGGGATATGGTGCCTACAGAGGATAAAGGTGCTGATGTCCTGGAGCTAGTGCCACAGGCCTATTTGAGCTGTCTGTTGTGAATGCTGGGAACTGAATGCAGATCCTCTAGAGAAGCAGTATGTGCTCTTAACCCCTGAGTCATCGCTACAGCCCCTAAACTCTTGTTTTGATGTTTGTGTATTAAGTCCTTTACCCAAAGAGTCATCTCCCCAGGCCCCTGAAGAAATTTTTATTTGTTTTTCTTTACAATACAGGGTCTCCCTATAGCCTCAGCTTCTTCAGAACTTCCTGTGCGGACCAGGCTAGATCGGCTACAATCTCAAAAAGATTAGTCTGTTTATCCTTCTTGAGTGCTGGGATAAAAGGTGTGTACCACATCTGGCTCCTTAAAGAATTTTTTAAGGCAATAGAAAGCAGAAAATGAAAAATAACAAAACAAACCCCAAAAAACAAGTTAGGAATGAGATAGCAATGTAAGTAAATAATTCAGAAATAGAAAAGAAATTCACCTTTGTATTTACTACTTACAAATTAAACATACAGCAAAGAATATTACCATACTTGTACAGACTTTTGAAAATATAAAGATTTCAGTAGGAAAAAAATTGATAAAATACATTTGACTAAGACCAAACTAAAAATTATTTAACAGTATGTATGTAACTGAACCCTCAGGAGCAGCGAAAAGAAGATACGACAGAATGATGTTAAGAGCAGATTTTACACCTGTGAGCAGCTGGACATTCTCAGAGAAAGAACTAGCCAACTGGAAAATGGATCTGAAGAAGCCCCCCAAATGCAGTATTGACAGATAAGCACACCCAAATTAGAGAAGAGTGCAGAAATTCGGCAAATAGAGATTCTGAAAGCCTGTATCATTGGTGTCTTCAGAGATACGGATGGAAGAAATAGTTCAGAAGTAATACTTGAAGAAGAAATGACAAGGAGTTTTCCAGAACAAATTAAAGCAGCTCTAGGCAAAGTGAAAAACCCAGGAAATCTTTAGCATGGCAAATAAGGAAAGGACACTTGGGAAAATATTTTACAGCATTTTCTCCAACTTAACAAGTGTACTCCCAAGCTTAATGATTTTTATTTCAAGCTTTACTTCATGAAAATAAATACATATCTGCATCAGAAATGTTTGTCAAAACGTTTGGTGGTGTATTTCTCAAAAACATCCCTAACTTGGAGGGGGGAGCCTCATTGTTTATGTCAGAGCAATATAACATTGTTTCTGTCTAAAGGCAAAGAAAAAAATGACACAGCAATGAATGAGCATAGTACTACTGTATCTATCAAATAAAATGTGCAAGAGAAGAAGCAGAGGTATATGCTGTCTCACTCAATTTACATGTATTTTGAAAGTTGCTAAGCAAAAATTAGGTCACATCAATAATATATTTAAGAGTGCCTTTACTGGAAGGAAGATGCTAGTTCTTACTGTGCTATGGATGTTTTAGTGTGAATTGGGTGGTGATTGCGTAGATGAGCTTGTTTGCAAACATTTGTAAAATTGTTTCTAAATATATATTCATTGTAGCACATGCATGCTCTGTTTCGTTAAATGCATCTTTGACAATGGAAATGGAAGATATTGAGGACACAAAATAGCATTAGTTTTTTTAAAGCTTTTATAAAAGATTTATTTTTATTTTATATGTATTAATGGTTTGCATACATGTGTCACATATGTGTCTGCTACCTGGGGAGACCAGAAGAGATCATGGGATTCCCTGGAGTTGCAGAAGGTTGCGAGCTGCTTATGGGTCCTTGGAACAAAACCCAGATTGTCTACTAGGGGTCTTAACCATTGAACCATCTCTCTAGCCCCACCATTAGTATTTTAATCAGTAATACTGGTAGGAGAAATTTTCTCAAATAAGATGTGTACAGGAAGAAACTGAAGAATTTACCAGTATCAAAATTAAGAGCTTATTTTCACTACAAGAAGTATATACTGTCAAGTATGTAAAAAGACTAGCTTTAAAGTGGACGAAACAATTGCAACACTTGTAGTTGATGAGAAATTCAAACCTTGAAAGTGTTCCAGAACTTATTTGCAAGAAAAAAATTTATTTAAAAGCATTAAAATTCTTGAACAAAAGCTTCAAAAAAAGAAAGCTAAACACAAACAATCACATGTGAATAGTTCATAGACTCTTTTGTAATTATTTGGAAAATTTGGCAATGCTGTATGCTAGGAAATCCGTGAAGCAATGAAAATCATCATACATAACTAGTTTGTGTACATATTTTATATGCAATTTGATTACCCAGGCATTATTTTCTGAGGTTAAAGTTATGCCTGAGTATGTTCATGAGACTGTGAACAAATACATTTTCACTTGAATGAGCTGGAAGTACAGGCATGCATAGAGATGCTTGTAGTATTGTTGGAATTGTTCTAATCAGAAAATTACTGAATACTCATCTGTATTAGAATAAGCACATTTTGGTATTTATTAAAAAATGAATCTACAAGTAGCTCAAAAGACTAATAGTAACCTTACTACCATGAGTGTATCTTAATAGCACAATACTGTACAAAAGAAGGGCATCGAATTGATGTGTTCAGAATGGTTTTGATGATTTTTGTGGATAAGAAGTAAAGAAGTCAAAAATCTGATCAATTTTATGTAGATACAGGAGATAAAACAATAAGAAAATCATGAAAGGGATTACCATAAATGTCAAGACAATATCACCTCAAGACTGTGGAAAGAGACAAGGTGACAGGATGTCTCTACCTGATTGGATGCTGGTCCATCAGTGGTCACAGTGATTATCTATAATACAATCCATGTATGCCTGGCTGTATCCTTTCATACAACTGTTGTTCATGCTAAAAATTAAAGATTAACAGATATACCTTATCAGCTGACTATAAATATTATCTGATAGATATTAACATTGCCTCATCATAGGAACCAATGGGTAAAAGCTCAGTTTTGTACTAGTATACCTACTGCTTCAAATGAATGAAATTGTGCCTGAAACTATGTTATTCAGAAGAATCATACTGATACTAAAATAATTTTAACATAAGCTAAATCGTTATGGTTTATTGGGACTTCAAAGGGAAGGCACAAAGTGTCATTTTAAGGTAATAAGCAAAGATTGTGGTGCTGGTGCTAAACATGAAGTGAAGATGAGGTGTCTATATCATAGTGAAAAAGAAGCTAGACACGTGAAGCAGGATCTTCTGGGGAAATAGGAATTTCACTCCAATGTTTCCTTTAAATCACTTACAGCATTACCTCTTTATGCAAGTTCTAAGACTCCCAGGGAATTATTGAAATTACAGAAAGTAATCTACCTCATTTCTGTGTCCATTATTGTAAATTTCATTTATAAGCAGGTCCAATGAGGACTTAACAACAATCGCTAATACTAAAAGTTGACCAGTTTTAATATGATAAAAGATATAAAAGTATGCATTTTTATTTCAAGAATGATTCATCTTAATTTTTGGATCATGGTAGTTCTCAGAAACAGAAACCATGGACATAATAACCATGGATAAAGGTGCACTACTGTATTTATTTTAAACCTTTTTCTGATTTTTAAATTACCTTGATACAGATTCATTAAATGCATTAGATAGAGGAGCACTGCATCTACAACTTAATGAGAGTTTCAGAATTGTTTTTAAGGATTTAAAAGTTCTAAGGTTGAGCCAGGCATGGTGGTACATGACTTTAATCCAAAAACTCAGGAGGTAGAAGCAGATGGCTCTCTGTGAGATCCAGGCCAGACTAGTCTACATAGGCACTTCTAGGCCAGCTGGGGCTACAGGGAGACCCTGTCTCAAAAAAAATCTAAAATAAGTATTTATCTTGTTTTAAATATTGAAAAATTATTTAACATGATACAAATTCAGCTGATATATTATCAAAATATGCTCTATGACAGAAATTTAAAATATATAATTGGGACTGTGCAATATAAATATTTACACAAGAAATGCAAACATTTGTGTAATTGTATTTTACCTCACCATGAGATACTGTAACATGTCAGGGACTAAATCTACCATCAAGTGCATTATAGAAAAGGAACAATTTTGAGGAATTTTCCATTTTGAGAAGTAGGAAACAAATATGCAGAGGAAACCAATGCCAAACTCTGGAGTAGATACACTTCAATGTATTGCTACTATCATCAGACTATCCTTCTATGAATAATCCTCTACCATTTCAATGAATGTCATACTTGCTAATGTAATGAAAAAGAACTTTTTCATTTTAAAATAACTAGTTCTTTTTCAGAATCACGTTAAGTCTGTATTTGCAACTTTGGGTGATTTATGTTGCACGTGATAAAACCAGCTTCCACACAGTCTCATTTAAGGCCTGGCATCACTGTCTCTCCAAACAGTCTTGGAATTCTTTTTGTGGTGGTGAATTGCTCATTTGAAGGGATAGGATTGCAAGCAGGCAAGTGTCTGGGACATTATGTGCTTAACAAAGTCTTCTGAGGTGTTTGGATTTGTACAGCTCTCCTGAGTCCATGAGACATTTTAATTTAGAGATATAGATGCTGATCAGGGCCTGTGCTTTAACTGAATAGAGTCTGTAGGTACATTGATCTGTAACTGGGCACACTAGCCTATGAATTGCAGGTCCAGGGGGTTCATTCACATTTTTAATTTCTTATGTAAAACACTGCATTATCAGGAAAATGTTTAAAACACTGTGAATCATAGTGTTTTTATTTGTAAGTAGTAATACACAGCCATCGGTAAGATATTTCTCCAACTTTTTTTTTATACCATTAAGATACAAGTTCAGATAAGCAGTTTACTTAATATTCATTTTATATATTTTCAGGAAGCACTTTTGAAAATGAGTCAGCTTTGGTAAGACAGAGGATTTTCTTAAAATCAACCCGTGCTTATTGTTTCCTATGTACCTGATGCAAGTGACTAGAATATTGGGTCTATTCTTTTCTTCTAAAGACGATGATGACTCTTTGCCATCCTCATTCCTCATTGTCACTTCCTGTCCTCTAAACGCCCCTCAGAAACTCACCCATCTTTCACCATTGTTCTCTTTTCTATGACTCCTCATGGGTACTTTGAGGTTTTATGCTTTCTTCCTGTTTTTAGAGATCACCATCAGCATGAATCATTGCAATTATACTTTATGTGGAAATTTAGATGGAGTCTGTGTCAGTGTTACATATTTCCCATAGTCATGGAATGATTTTGGACTTTTGTGACCTTAGCAAAATGTTAACAAACATTTAGTACTAATATAAACAAAACACTAACAAATCCTGATCAGCACATAACACATTGAAAAGTAGAACTTTCAAATGACAAATAAGAGATTCCCAAATCCACTTGTGAAAACAGAGTGTAGGAAATCAGGTTATCTACTTTGTCATCTGTTTTCAGTTAACTACACACAGTGGATAGACGTTAAGGAAGAAAAGTTTTAAGTTAGAAAAGTTTAAATAATAGCCAGTTCTCCATATTTCACTAAATGGGTATATTTCTGGAATAAGAATGTCAAGGGACAGGTGGATGGGCTCCTTTGTCATCCAATTAAGTTTCTTCCAGTCTTATAGAGAGTCAAGATTTTGCACTAAATATCATTATAGCTCTTTTTAAAAACAACTATTCTCTACAAGATAATTTCAAATACATTATGTATTTTAAATAGGTCAAGTACTAATTACAGTAGTTCAACTGTTTCATATTTTGTATTGTGTCCTGAAATATGGGTCTCTGTATCTGTAAATGTGATCTCATGTAAGATTACTATAGATCTGAATTAAATAACTTTTGTCCTCCTGAAAAAGAAAATTTGGACACAAGAGAGAAGGATGTACAGAAAGAACACCTAATGAGAGAGCATGAATTGGGAGGTATGCGGGCAAAGACTAAGGGAGGCAGAGTTGCTTGAAACCAGCAGAGGGTAGGTGTAAAGGGGAAACAGATGATTCTCCCTTTGGATCCCCAGAAAGAACTGACAGACTGACAGAACTGACAGAACTGAAAGACTGTCTGGTCTCCTGTACATGAAAGAATGGAGCTTTGCTGTTTTAAATCACTTATAGTAATTTATTACAGTAATCTTAGGAAAATCATAGAAAATTCAAATAAAACAAAACAGAACAAAAATTTGTTTAATTACATATTGGAATATAGCCTCAATGTAAATCTGTCCTGAAGGATACTCAAAGGCATTATATTTGGGTCGGCTCTTGCTTGAAGTTAAGATTTAAATCATCTTGATTATCAGGGCCTGATCATTGAAAATTAACCTCATGATTTGAACACCAGTAACTTAATATATAGCTAAATACTATTTTATGTATTTATACGTAGTAAACAGCTGTTAAATGCTAAAATGTCTGAATTGAGAACTTCTCAAGTTTTCAAACCCATGTCACAAACATATTGTGTGTGTGCTTGTGATCACTGGTAAATTATTAAGATGGAACAAATCTCAGTTTAACTTTTTGTACATTAAAGAGGACTGAAAAGATGTTGTTTATTATACTTTCCAATATTTAAATGAGATGATTTTCACTTGAATGCAAATTTAATGTGAATGGAGACTTTCTTTTTATTTACTGTTGGGACCAAACAGGAAGGATTCTCAAAGAACTTCATATGTACATCAATAAATGAGCACTGCCTCAGAGAAAGTCGCTGGCCCATAGTAAATGATAAAAGATAAAATTAGATTTAAGATTTTCCAGCAAAAGAACCAGTCTCTTTGTTTTTTTTTTCTAATGATCTAGAGCAAATAAGTTCTATTTTTAAAAACATGTTTCTAGTTTTAAATTATTATTTTTTTATTTTTAAATTTTCTTAATCTTTTTGAGACAAGATCTCCTTGTAGCCCCAGCTAGCCTGGCATTTACTATGTGGACCAGGTTGACCTCAATCTCACATAAATTCACCTGCTTCTGCCCCCAGATTTATGGGATTAAAGGCGTGCAAACCACACCTGGCTAAACATGCTTTAAGTTTTATAGTTCGCCCGCTGTATTCAACATTGTTGAATTTCATACAACTTTCAGTGCAAACCAAAGAGGGTTTTAAATAGTTTGATTGATTTAGTGTTGTATAAATCAATTAGTAGAGAGAAAATATTAGACACCTGAAATACATTAAAGCTTTCATTCAACTAAAATGTCATATATCACAACAATTTAGCAAATTATTTCAAGGATGGCTTAGTGACTGTGGCAGTTTGAACGGAATGTCATCCTTAGGCGCTAAGCATTTGAACACTTATTCTCCACTTGGTGGTACTGTTTGAGAGGGTCATGGAACCTTTAGGAGGTTTGGTAATCCTGGAGGAAACAGTCACTGGGGGCTACTTTGGGAATATAGAGTCTTGCCATTTTGACCTTTCCCCTTCTTATATGTGCTTGACGGTGTGAGCACTTAGCATTCTGTTCCTTCCCCCTCTGCTGCAGCCTTCCTGCCAACATGGGCTCTTATCCCTCTGGAGCCATAGAGTTCCTTGGTCATGGTATTTTATTACAGCAACAGAAAACAACCAAGAAGGTGATTTTGAAGATTAGCTCTGTCCCATCAATTATATTTAATGAGAAACAGTGTATCTCAGCAACTTATACATCTGCCATTGTCTACCTAGGGATGCAAAGGAAAACTAAACTGCTCAGAATGAATGATCTCTCTTCAAAATTCAGTTTCAAATAGATTATCACTTTTTGAATGAATCATTATCTTTGCCTTGAGTAGGAAATGTGAAAAAATATAGTCTACATAAAAAGCTTTTTAACTAGAGTGCCTTGAATATAAAGATTCTGAAAGTTACTGGTAGAATTTTTTAATTTTTTTAAAAAAATTAATAACCACATAATTAGAAGAAGCATTTCATTACAGCTTTAACATATTCAGTAACACAACCCAGAGCAAGGATACATCTCTTTCAAAAGTAGCTGTAAATTTTTAGGTTCACAGTTGAATTAACACAGTTACACAATATTAAACTCAGTATAGACCCTGTAAGATATAAAATTGAATGAGTTGTTACCCTTTGAAGAAGATCTCCATTTCAAGATATGCTGTTTCCTACATTTTTAATATTTTTTTAAATTTTTTAGAGGAGGTATAACATTACAGCTTTAACGCGCCCAATAACAGATTCCAGAGCTAAGACATAGGCTCGCTCAAATGTACATATAACATATGTACGTTCGCTGTTGAATCAATACAATTATACAATATTGAACTCAGGATAAGCCCTGTAAGATGTAAAACTGAATGCATTTTTAACCTTTAAAAAAGATTTCCATTTCATTTTAGAATATCTTGTTCCTTGCAGAAAGACTCACTGTTTTTGCTACTGACACTGAGATGTTGGCACATGCATCTCTAATCTGTATGTATCTGATTATTACTAGTCATAATCAGTTGCACTTGGATCCTTGGCCACCAGAGCATGGATATAAAATCATCGGGTAGATTTCAATGGTAATGTTTATCACCTCTACTAATTAACATGATGTAAATTTTTACGCTTCCTCCTCAAATACAATTCATTTTTTAAAATTTGGTGATTTGTGTGTGTGTGTGTGTGTGTGTATATATCACACAGAACATCCCAAACCATCTTATTCAACTATATGCCCACTTCCCAGATGGCACCTCCCATAGCCTCCCTCCTTCGACTACAGACCTTATACTCTGTTATCCCTGCTACTGTCCGCTGTGTTGTTGGCACTCCCAGCCGTTCCCCACTACTTGTCCATCTGGTGAATCTAGTCAGACTATCTAGAGGTATTTGTTTTAGGTAAGTCAGGTGTTCCTCATCTAGCAGCAATCAGTTGTCAATATTCCTTTAGATAAGATTGGGGTCTGCTGTTTATTTTCCCAGTTCTATGCTGGGTTACTATCTGGGAGTCCCTTGGCTCACTGTGGCCAACAACTCAAAAGAAGGTATCTCCTATCTGGCATTGTTGCTTGTTAGGTAGTATTTAGCTATACATAAGAGGAGGGTCAACATGGAGGAATCATTTCCTCCATGCTTCCAAGAGAAGCCAACAATGGTTGAGCAGGACCTTTGGCTTATATTTACACAGGTGGAACTGGTAAAAGAAAGGAGCCAGGGGCTCCTCCCAAGCC
>NW_008339767.1:559092-589729 GCF_000622305.1 Nannospalax galili
CCAATTCTATCCAAAGGAATACTGACAATGGATTGCCATAGATGAGGAACAGCTGATCCTCCTGGAACAGGGACCTCTGGCTGACTAGATTTACCAGAAGGGCAGATGGGGGAAATGGATGGGGGTGCTGACAGCACAGTGGACAGTGGCAGGGATGACAGAGTATGGAGGCTCTAGTGGGAGAGGAAGGCTGTCTATCTGACGAGTTTATATTTATACTCAGATGCCAAGAAACTCAGAAAGTAAGCAACTGTGACCAGTAGTAGTCATATATATAGAGATTGGAAATGCATGTGAAAACGTCTCAATGTCAATTGCTTTAAAGTGAATTTTTCTGTATGAAACTGTGTATTTTAACAACGAAGTAGAGATCTTTTTCAAAGTTTAAAACCTCATTTAATTTTATGTCTTATAGGTTTTATACTGAGTACAATATTGTATAACCGTAATAATTCAACTGTAAACCTAAAAATGTACAGCCAATTTTGTAAGAGGTGCAGCCTAGCTCAGAAAACTGTTTATGTATATGTATGCTCTTATGATATTATATTGGCCCCTTTAACCTTTGGTTATACTTCCCTTTTGGGTGTTTAAGGCCATACAATTGGACCAGATAAACTGATTTGTTTTTACTCTTGAGGTCGTTTTAAGTTCTGTTCCTCAGGGGTCCCATGGGCTTGGGAGGAGCCCCTGGCTCCTTTCTTTTACCAGTTCTGCCTATGTGAAGACAAGTCAAAAGTCCTTCTTGACCATGGCTGGCTTCACTTTGAAGCATGGAGGAAATGTTTCCTCTGTGTTGACCCTCCTCTTTGTAGACTGGACACTGGTTCATACCCATCTCGTGATATCTCCTCGGCCACCTTGATCAAGAGGACAGGTGACCCACCACAATTACAGGACATTTTGGGATGCTCATAGTCCCCCGGAACTAGTTAATCTAGGAAGGAAAGGAGCAAACACTGTCCTTTATGTCCCTGTGACATAGTATAGGCCTCGAAGTATGTCTGTCAAACATCCAAGAATTTTAGTTCCACCAGTCTGGTACTTTTAATTACTGTGTGTCATGTAGATAAATCTTGGGCAAAGACCAATTTCTCTCAGATAAACCTTACCTACATATGTATTTCTTTCTCTTGTATGTATAATTTGTCAGTAGGTTGTTGGACTAATATGGTTCCTTCTGGTTTTTAAACCTAGCTAGGCATTATTTATCTCTTGCATTGTCTAACCCCTCTATCATGGTATCCCCAGCTAAGGTGCCCAAATATTCCCCCATCTCCCTTAATAATACCCTTCTCCTATGGTCCTACCTCTCTTGAACACCTTCTTTCCTTTTATCCCCAAGGTTCCTTGTATACCCTAACCCCGTCCCTTAAACTAACCCAATTTTTATCCATATCTCCCTTATTAAGGCCTGTTTCCTACTATTCTTCTCTTTCAGGTTCTTTCTTTTCCTTTACCTCTCAGGTTCCTGTTATTATCCTGGTTCCCGTAGTTATGTCTGGATACATACTCACGTATCAGTATTTGGTTCTAGGATCCACATATGAGGAAGAACATACATCGATTTTTTTCTGAGTCTGTGTTACTTCACTTAGTATAACAGTTTCTAGTTCAATCTATTTGCCTACAAATTCCATGATTTCAACTTTCTTTACTGCTGAGTAAAACACCATCGTATAAAAAAATTCTTCAAAGCATAAAAATTTGCTCCTTAATAATTAGTAGATGTGCAAAACATTACCATTGAAATCTACCTGATGACTTTACATTCATGCTCAGGTGCCAAGGATCTTAGAAAGTAAGTGACTGTGACTAGTAATAATCAGATACATAGAGATTAGAGACGCATGTACAAACATCTAAGTGTTATTTGCATTAAAAATGAGCTTTTCTGTATGAAACAGTAGATTCTAAAATGAAATAGAGATCTTTTTTAAAGGTTAAAACCTCATTCAGTTTTAGGTTTTATAGGGTTTATACTGAGTACAATAATGTATAACTGTATTAATCCAAATCTAAACCTAAAAATTTACAGCCAATCTTGAAGCAGATGCTTCTTAGCTCTAGAAATTGTTATTGAATATGTCAATGCTGTTGTCATGAAATGCTTCTTCTAATTATGTGGTTATTAAATAAATAATTTTTAAAAAGTTGTTTGTTCACAATTTTTGTTATTAAGTTCTTCTAAGTTTGATTCTCCCCATTCCTTTTATGCACACACATATAACAGAAGGCAATCCATGTGAGCACATTTAATTTGATTCCACAAGTATTTCTAAGATTTGAGGCTAGAAAGACAATAAGATAGTTACAAAAGGATTTGTACCTCTTAATTAATTTCTAGAGACTTTTAGCATTTGAAAGTGATATAACAAATAAAAAGAAAGAAAACATATTTTGATCTCCATATAAAATAAGGAAAATATATAAAATAGTTTTAACGAAACCAAAGGCAAACACAATAATCAGGAAGCTATTGAAACAAGATACTGTTAGGTGTTCCTAGGAGCCCTAGCTGACATTGTCCTACACTTTCCCTCATACAATAAACATTTTCTTTTAATAAGAATGAATTGGAAACATTCCCATAAGATAAAATTGCCCAGACAGACATTTAAAAGTATGAAACAAAATCAGGGTTAAATTTTATTTAAACCCCAAATTTGCTCCTGTGTTCAGTCAGGCATTTAGCAAACCCAAAGTCACAAAGAGAAGTGGGCAAGTGGTTTACTTTTATTTCTTTCTCATTGAATAAACTTAGCTTTGTCTTAGTTACCAGGAATTAACACTGAAATATGTCTTCCTTGTACTTTTTTACAGGTTAAAGTTTGTTATTGGTTGGTTAATATTCTCATACATTCCATACATATTACTTCAGGCTTCTCTCTAGTCTCTCTTTTAATGTGAGAAGATATTATTTGGAAACAGTTTAAGCTTCTCTTGCGCTTCATGTTGCTTTTAAGAATCCTTACAGCCATTTTCTGTTCCTTGACTCTGTGCTTCCACTTGCCTATTTTTACTCATTTTCCTGTCAATTATTCTTGTTCCTGATTTGCCTAATCTGTCTTTGACTGACTTTTTTATCTTTCTTCTTATTCTAATATGTATTTATTAACTTTTGTGTGTCTGAGAGTTTTATCTTTTATGTATTTAAGTGTACGATGTGCTTGATACCCTCAGAGGCCAGAAGAGGGCATCAGATCCCCTGGAACTGGAATTACGAAGGTCGTTACTACCATGTGGATGCTGGAAACCAAACTCAGGTCCTCCGCAAGAACAGCAAATGTTCTTAACCACTGAGCTATCTCTCCAACCCCCATAAATATTTTTTTTAAGTTAGAATACAAAGTGATGGATTTTATCATGGGATTTTCAAATACATGTGCCATTACACCTTGTTTTAACTCACCCCTCCCCTAGTTTCCTCCCCATCCCCTATCTCCTGTTACTCATCCCTCTCCTTCCCCAAACAATTCCTTTTTGCTGACATTTTAGGACCTTAACATTGTTTATCTATTAGTCATACATTTAATTTCTTTATTTTTATAAATTCAATAACAGTGAATTTCATCTTCTTCGATATTTTCCACCTGTCTTTGTTTATAGAAGAATCCCTTTCTACTAGTCCAGTACCTTCCAGTATCCACTAACTTCAGTGGTCATATTTTTATTGCCTGCTTTTTCTCTCACTTTAAAGTTATATAACCCTTTTGTTGTTGTTGTTGTTGTTGTTGAATGTCAGCCAAAGCACATGGGAAATAATGGAGTCTAAATAATGTCTGCAAAAATTGTCCTGTTCCTCTGCCCAAAAGGTACAAAGGGATGCCTTTCCTTTGGAGAACAAGTGAGGATGGCATATGGATTTGGTAAGGCTTAGATTCTGACCATCCCTAGATCACGGAGCCCCGTGGATTTTTACATGTTGGGGTGGGGGGTTTACTTTGACTATGCAGTCGCAGAACACTGCAGAAACTGATGTTATCCTTGGTGGATTAAACAGCCTTTTAGGATTCTTCCCTGGGAATTTTCATATTTTAACAAATATTTCAGTTTCAAGCTTCTCAACTTTCCGATAATATTCTTATAGAAAAGCTTACGATGCTCATGTTTTTAACATCTAAATTATAAAACTATGTAAGAAGAAATAATAATTCTCAGATTATCTTCCTTCCTTCCTTCCTTCCTTCCTTCCTTCCTTCCTTCCTTTCTTTCATTCTTTCTTTTTCCTTCTTTCGTTTTGTTTTTCATATCAATGCTGTTAGTCCTGTGGACTTTAACATGTCTTTGATAGCTTTAAAAAGATATGTTGTTTTTGTTTTTTCTTATTTAATCTAGCTTTTTTCTCAAGAAATTCAAGGTATTTTTAATAAATAAACCTATCAATAAAAGTCTCAAAATGAAGTTATGTGGGCGTCTTATGGGCTTCTTTTCGTGTGGTTCTCTTGTCTAAAAGTAACGCAGCTCTTTATCTGAAGTCTACTCTCAAATACCCCCATTTCTCACTCAGGTGCCATTCTAGTGGCAGGAAGACCCTGTAGGTTTTTCTATGATGGAATTCAAGATGACTCTATAACAGATTTCTTTATCCCCCCACATTTATCTGCTTTACAGGAAATAATTATGAATTGATGGCCCCAGCGATATCCTGGTGGATGAGTCTCAGTTAAATAGGGTCACCTCTCTGTTTCCAGGAAAACTCATTTTAAGCCCTCTTAGGCATAAAAACACCATTATTTTGTGTCTGAAAACTACAAAAACACATTTAAATCTCCCCGAGTGATCCTATAAAACCCTTACTTTTAAGAGCTGGTGTGAGGAGTCTGTCTTCAGGCTGTTGATTGTGTGTAGCATGAAGCACAGCAGCAGTAGTCAACTGCGCTTTTGAAGACCTCATAGAACATTTAAGTTCATTATATCCGGCAATGCTTACTGTATTGAAAATTACACACAAAGTTTAAAACGTTTACCAGTTCATTCAACATGTTAGTTCTGAGCCAGTTATAGGTCAGCATGAATATTTTTATGAGATATTCTTGTCCAAAGAAGAGTAACATTGTTATAGTTTTAATCTCTCTTTAATATCTTACTTAATAGAAATCAGGTGGACTCTCACGTCTTGGCAGACAGTAACTACTTCCAATGTTCTTCATTGCACAATCTACACTATATCTTTGTGCTAAGTGACTTTTGGGTATTAAGAAAGGACTTTGAGGAAATGCCATAGTTCTCATTCTGAGAACTACTGTAGCACAGAAATTGGCTCTCTTTAGTTTCTTCACTTTATTTTATTTATTTACATTTTTGCTAGTGTTTTAAATCAGAGACAGAATCTCCCTATGTAACTCAGGCTAGCCTGGGAATCACATAGCCCAGGCTGGCTTTCAACTTCTGAACTGCATGTCTCTGCTTGCCAAGTGCTAGGATAATAGACATGCACCACCATTACTGGCTATTTATATTCTTGAAGTGGTAGAGAGGACTCAACATGGGAACTTATGAGGGAAATTCTTGAAATAATAAAAATTATCTGAAGCTGGATTATAGTGATAATGTTACACTCATGAATTTCCAAAAAGTCATTGAATTACAAATTTACACAAAGTGAATGTTTTGGTATTTAAATTTTACTTCCTAAAAAACTATAAAAATTCTACCATATGGTGAGTAAGCAGCTTCCTATGTATTGTAACTTCATGCCTTATTTGAAACTTCTACTTTAGGAGATATAGGATAATATAGGGGTAGAAACACAAAATCTTTAAGCTCAATGTAGTGGCATACATATATAATCCCAGTACTTGGGAGATGGAGGCAGGAGAATCATGAGTTCATGGAAAGCCTCAGTTTCATAGTAAGAGACAAGTCTGAGCAAGAAATCTTATCTCAAGTAAACAAATCAACAAAAACAACAACAAAAAATGACAAAAACTTTCTTGAATCTGTATTTCTGAATTGAATCTAAAACATTTTTAATTGTTGTATGACAATGTACCTGTTTCTCTTTTTGTTAAGAAGTGAAAGCAAGCATATCTAACTTAATGAAGTGTTACAGCTATCAACTGAGTGCTTGAGTATGGTTAGATAGTGGCATTACATGGTCAGTACTGTTCATGTTTGTAGTGGTTTAAACAAAGAATGTCCCCTAACTTGGTCCTCAGTTGGTGGTTCTGTTGGGGGATGTTTGGGAGGTGTGTCTTACTTGAGGAGGCATGTCACTGGGATAAGCTTTGAGAGTTCATAGCCTTGCCTCATTTTGAGTTTGTCTCTCTGCGTCCTGTGTGTGATTGAGGATGTGATCTCTCATCTTTCTCTTCTGGCTGACCCCTGCCATGCCTTCCTACCATGATGAACTCTTATTCCTCTAGAACTGTGAGTCCAAATAACTTCTTTCTTCTATAATGTGCCTCGGTTATGGTTTTTTAACCAAAGCATTGGAAAACTGATATACCATTATTTTATGTATACACTGAGATAAGTAATGTAAATTAAACATCAAATTGAACATTATACAGGAATGGGAATTATCTTTTTAAAGTGTATAAAGATCCCCCCTCCTTTAGGTAATATATCAGTAAGCAATGTATAACATTTATTCAAGTATATTTATTTGTGGAGGGCCAGTGAATGATGGAATCAGTAACTAAGAAGATAAATTCAGTTCTTTTAACTATTCCTGTTGCTGGATGACATTAGGTAAAATGTTTGATGAAAGGCATATCCTAGGGTGCTGAGAGTAAGAGAGTTTATTGGGAAAGAGTCAGCCTAGCTGTTGTCAGAAATACGAAAAGATGCTAAATAGAAATATATGAGGAGAGCAAAGTGACGATTAGAGTCCAGCTAATGTCATTGAGCATAATTTGATCAACTATTGGAAGTATGTTTCTTTAGCAATCTTTACATATAAAAATGAAATATTGGGAACAAAGATTTTACTAAAATAAATAAACAATGTTAATTATTGAAACAGTTTTAAGAATGTGTACTAGCAGAGGATTGAGTGTCCATAGCTTACTTTACTCTCTGTGAAGCACATGAGTGCTTTATCAGCTTTTCCAGTGCTCAGTTTGCATTTGAGCCACTTTTAACAATTTCGATCCATAGTATCCATAATCCATACTGGATCTGGGAGGCTAGTTCAGCCTGTTCTGCTGCATGTGTGCTCTCACTCCTGGATCTGTCAGAGGACTTAGCATGTTGCAGAGAACAGTGCTCAGCTAATGTACAGTGCAGAGCATAGCTACAAAATACCTTGGCTCTTCATTAAATCACTTACAAACTACAGTAAATATCACAGAATCCTAGCCAAAGTCTGTTCTCCCCATTATGTGAATCTGTGACTTTCTTATTTTTGTTTATTTAATTAATTTATTTTTATTTATTTTTTTGTCTTTTTGAGATAGGGTCTCTCTGTAGCCCCAGCTGGCCTGGAACTTGCTATACAGACCAGGCTGGCCTTGAACTCACAGAGCTCCACATGCCTCTTTCTTATTTTTAAATACAATTTTAAGTTATTTCCATTTCGTATACATAAAATAATTCAATTGAAAACTCATAAATGAATCTGTGAATATTCTTTAGACATTCATTACAAAATTAAATTAAAATAACCAAAATAATTAGAAACAAAGTGGTTTTATTTTCTGTAAAGATTTATATTATGTTAATAATATGTTATTTACATTTTCCAATAATAATTATTTTTAAGAAATTACCATATTTGAAAATTATGACTTCCCATACTGAAAAGCCTAAAGGAACTACTAGGACTGTTGCATTGATGTCTTTAGGACATGTGAAAATACAATGATAAAAAATCAATTGTGCAAACTCATCTATATGTACGGTTATAAGAAAATGATAGAACCAAGCTAATATTACAGATTAGTTTAGAATTTCAGGAAATGAATCTGATAATGTGATAAAAGGATGCTTTTTAAAAAATTTTCTGACATCTATTTGATTTTTTATTTCCTATATAGTAGAAATTCACCAAGTAGTGTGTGGTCTGACTAGAGTGGTTTGAGTTATTCCAATGACTCTGGATTATGAATGGGTTACAATCATAGGAGAGACCCTAAATTCTCATCCTGAATTTTACATTTTTTCTTTGTTGACTTATAGGCAATCTTCCAAGCACATCTCATTTTATTTATTCTCAGAATACATTAATCGCACCACTTTAAAAAATAAACCCCTGTGTGTGGTCTGACTAGAGTGGTTTGAGTTATTCCAATGACTCTGGATTATGAATGGGTTACAATCATAGGAGAGACCCTAAATTCTCATCCTGAATTTTACATTTTTTCTTTGTTGACTTATAGGCAATCTTCCAAGCACATCTCATTTTATTTATTCTCAGAATACATTAATCGCACCACTTTAAAAAATAAACCCCTGTCAGATTTCTCACACTGATTGTCCTTGAAACAACTGTACTAAAAGCACCCTTTTGTAACATGTATTGTTATTGAGTCTGATTAGAAGGAAAAGGTGATGCTAAATTTGGATTTTATATTTTAATATAATAATAATCTCAGTGTCATTTAATTCATTCTTGAGTACACAATAAAACTATACTTGCAGGTAATGTGGAAGACAACCATTCATCTTTTCCTGACTTGTTCATTAGCTGGAAAGACATTAATTAACTTCAGAATTTATCATAATGTTGTTTAGTGAATGGAAAGGTGAAATCTCACACTAGCATAGTTTTGCTAAGCCAAAACTAAATCACCATTAAATGCATTTTCTTCCAAAATCATATGATTCTTTTACATTCTAGAAAATAATTCAGGCTTGACAGCAGGAAAATGCTTTTAAATTAGAAAAAGCTTCCATATCCCCCATTTTCCCCAGTGTTCATTTCTCTTCTCATTCTGATGTCACCAGTGTTCCACTCAAGTACACTCCTCAGAAGTTTCCAGCAGTGTTCCTCATGTGCTTGTTTTCCAGTTGAGTGCTACCTTGAAGGCAATATAAGTCTACTTCTACTTTTAAAAATAATTGCTACTTTCTAATGATGTAAATTATTAGGTTTTAAAGCAACATAAAATTAGCAACTTTCAGTCATTTTGATTTCTACAAATTTTTTTCAGATGGTTTAAACTGATATGTCATAATATTGAGAACTTCTTTATATCAAAAAAGTCATGCTATATAATAAAAAGCTAAATTTCTTCTTATACTGTTTTAGTAAATTTTTCCCTCCCCTTTCTTGGGAGACTTGCATCTGTGCCCTCTGAGGCCCCAGGGCTGACAGACTGACATAAGGCATACTATTTGGATTTCGCATAGTTTATATGACATTTGGGAGGGGGTGACCTACAAAAGGACAGATTATTATAGGCTTTTCCTTTTCCATATTTGAAATGCATGGGCCATCTGTCTTCCGCCCCTGTCTTCTCTTATGGGTGTTTGACGTGCCCAGTATGGCAGTGGGTCCACTCCCTTTGGGCTTGATTCCTTCCACAGAGCGTAGGAAGGAGGTGGGACCCCGGCTTATCAGAGGAACATCTGGGTCACATATACTATTTCTAAGATTTTAATTTTCTTAGACTTAGACTTGTCTGCCACATAGTAGAGGTCTTTATTGCTTTCTGTAATATTATTTCCCCTTGTCAATTTCAAGAATATTTTTATCCCTTACTTTGGTTAAGAAGACACTTTACAGGAATAAGGAATTCTATTACAGGGATTTAAGGGCATGTTTTCTAGAAGAAACTGAGATAAAAGTGTGGTGTCCCATGCCTTTAATTTGAGCATGGCAATCAGCAGGTGGAGCTCTGTGAGATCAAAACCTGTCTGGTCTACACATTGAATTACAGGCCAAATGGGCTATAGGGAGACCCTCTCTCTTAAAAAAAAAAAAAAAAAAAACAAAAAAAAACAAAAAAAAAACCAAAACAAACAAACAAAAAAGAGTAAATGATTTTGGCTGAATCAGTACTTATTATTGGCTGAATCATTACTTATAGTTAGATAGACCAAAAAGAAGGTACAGAGCAAAGGACTGTGACAGCTGCCATTCTTTCCCTCAAAACTCAGAGTGGACACCAACATTCATCAGCACCAGTGCTAAACAGTGTGCCTAACATTACTGCCACTGTCACCATGTGGTTTTAAATGAGAAAGTGACACTTGTACCATAAAAGAAAGGGATTCTAAGGATATCCCATCTTTGGCAGAAGGTAACATAAATTTCAAGTTCACTTTGCTGAGTCATAACCCATAAAAGGCAAGAAAGTCTGAGATTCACCTAAGGGTTCATTAAAAGATTTTCATCTCCAAGGAACCATTACTCATTACCGAAAATCTAACAGTATAAACATAGCTTTGAGATATATCACTCCCATAATCACATGTACAGACCCAGGAACACACACTAATCTCCACAATGAAACTAAATGGATTTTCTTTCTTAGTTAAGTCTTTGAAATATATTGATCTTATTTGATCAACAGGTATAATTAGTAAGGTGATTGGTAGTGGTCAGAGTATAAGACATGACTAACAACAGAACATCCTTCTGAGACCTAAGAAGACAATCCACCTAATCAGCTTCTAGGATTTCACATCTGTGTGGTTACTTCTGAGGCCCCTATTCTTACTGCACAAGCACTCATATATTCAAATTATCCTATTTATATTGTAAACTCAGTATTTATTCTTGTCAATAATCGTTGACAAAAGTAAAGACAAATGACTAAGTTTTCAAGAAATAGTTACTTTTTATGGAAATCTCATTCCAAAAAGACAAATATTGATGGAGAGTGTTACAAAGTTCAGCAACTCATCAAACACAGAGAATAAGGGATTGTGGGGTGGCCAGACCTAACTGATATACCTACAATACAACCACTATGCCTAAGGTTCAGGGAACATCACAGAAATAGTGAGAGTCAACAGAGCAGGATGCTTGATGCTTGTTAATGCATTCTATACATGATAGGAAAGCTATACTCATAAAATCTTCAGAGTATGATAGCCTAATAATATCTGCATTACGTCAAAATCAGTTGACATGGGAGTGTGGATGAGGAAATTTTACAGGGCCCACCTCAACATGAAGAAATATAGGCAATCAATGGATGTTGAGCTAGGGAGAGAATCAGGCTACCCCAGGTTCTATCTTCCTGAGAGCTTATCCATCCAATCCCAAGTGATCAGTCCTAAACATAAGCACACATGAGCACCACTAAATTGATTGATTGCATTAAATATATTTATATACATATATGTACACACACATATATTTATGAATATATACTATGATAGAAATGTATTTCTATATAACAATAATCGAAGAAAAGGACAAGATAATTGTAAGGGAGTAGCGTGCATGAGAGGAACTGAAAGGGTCTTGGGGGATGGAAATGATTCAAATACAATACTCATGTATGGAATTCTGAAAAATAGTTATATATAAAAAGACAAATTATTGGCTACAAAATTTGGAACAGTAACTATTGAGCCAATTAGTTTTTCTGTTTGAATAAAACTAGTTGTGAAAATATATACAAAGGCCGGGCATGGTGACACACAGCTTTAATCCCAGCACTCGGGAGGCAGAGGCAGGCAGATCTCTGTGAGTTCAAGGCCAACCCGGTCTACATAGTGAGTTCCAGGACAGCTGGGGCTACAGGGAGACCCTGTCTCAAAAAGACCAAATATATATATATAATAAACAAATTCACAAAAGTATAAAAATAATTGGGTTTCATACTCTGATTTAAGGTACTTCATAAATAAATTGATAGATGTGTATTTGCAATATAGTTTATAAATAAAAATTTAATTCATTTGATACACCGAACATTTATTATATATTTTTTTCATTTCAACAACTTCAGAAATATATTAGACCAAATTCAAAAATGAAAGTGAAAAGATTTTGAATATCTTGGGGGGGATGATATATGTGTATGTGCACATATACGTGTTCTTGTCTGTGCAGATATGAAGATAGGGTAGATGCTTACTTTGGGGTGTTCTTTTTGTCACTTTTCTACTTTTGTTTTTTGAGACAGGGTCTCTTAGTGAACTTGGAGTGTGCAGGTGTTCTAGGTACATTTGTTTGTGGATGAATATTCTGTCTAATTTGATTGTTTTAGTGAAATTTAAATGGGTAAAACTATATAACAATGAAATACTTAATACTAAAATTTTAATTATAGATCTCCTTTATTAATGGAAATTCATTACTTTCTAATGTGAAATTATAATTTCCTATTTGCCTACAGAAAAGCATAATTATAAAATATTTCAAATTATTTGCATGTAACTGTTGATTATTCTTTTCAATATTTAAGAATATATTTAAGCCATTTGCACCTGTTTAATTAAAATTAGATGCACTTGGGCCAGTGAGATGGTACATTGGGTAAATGCACTTTCTGCCAAGTCTAACAACCTGAGTTCATTCTGCATAATTCACAAATGGAAGAGGAGAACAAATTCCTACAAGTCGTCCTCTGATCCCCACGTGTGCATAGTTGCTTGTGCACACACTGGCACGGCACATGCCTGAACAGCCTATGAAATAAATAAATAAATATTAAAAATTAGATACCATTTAGTTTTCAAATAAAATATATATTTAAGAAAGGAGCCAAGACGGCAGGAGCTCAGCTGCTGGCCTTAGAGCAATAGTGGTGATGGCCTCAGCTCTTGGTGCATTGAGGAAACTTTGGTAAGGAACTTTTCATGCCCCTCAGACCCTGCTGTGTGCTCCCCAAGGACTTAGCCTGGGCATGGTGAAGATGGAGAGTTTTAATGGGGAAATGATTTCATGTTTCAATTGGAGGACTTAAAATGCGGCTCCAGTAAGAAAACATCTCTTTGCTTGTTCCCCCCGGCCATGAAGGAAGATGTGAAAACAGCAGACACTAAAAACGACAACCAGCCCCTGTCCATGAAAAAGAAAACACTCAATCCATCTGTCTCCTTGGGCAAAAATGAAAAGTGGTTTTCTCCAATACTGATGTCCTCCAGTGAGAAATTCAAGACAGCAAGTTGCACAGACACCAAAATGTTCTTTCATAAACACAGCATAATCATGAAGATAGAGTGACGCAGACAGAAAAATAGTAAGAGGCAGTATGATTGGAATTATTACCCATCCCATGAACTTGGAACTCTGGTCACCTCTAGTGGACCTGAAGTTATTATCTTCTCTGGTGTACCTGGAGCTATGGGTCCCTCCCTTGAGCCAGAGCTTTGGTCCCCTCCTGTGAGCTGGAGTTGTGGTTTTCTCCCATGAGCCGGAGTTGTGACCACTTCTTGTGAACTGGAGTTCTGGTCTGAGATCTCCTCTTACGAACTTGGAGTTGTGGTCCCCTCCCGTGGGCCTGGAGCTGCAGTCCCCAACCATGAGCCATGGATCCTTATTCCTCTGGTGGTGGACTGATTTTGGAGCATATTGAAGATTGGGGGATTTCCTGATGTTAGGCAACAGTTTCAACCTTCTCTGAGTGGCTGCTGTCCCCACAATCCATTCTCCCAAGTCCCAGGATGTTCATGGCATTGGCGTTGCCTCTGTGATGAGCTTATGCTGGGGATAAGTGAGGTTTCTGTCATTTGCAGATTCCAGTCTTGGGAGGACCAATTCTCAATAACAGACTTCCCATCTCCTTTGATGGCCAGATATGGTCTTGACTCCACACGTGGTCCTAGATGCCCATGTCTTGATGTTGGACCTCTCCCATAACCAGGTATCAAGAGGTTTTCCATATTTTTCTATGCTCTTCTACAGCACCCGTGTACCTTCACCTCCACTGTACAGAAAATGTCAATTATCTAAACTTCTAGAGATGAAATTCGCATTCTTGGAAGTTACAAAGAATGGGAAAATAGATCTACCATATGATTCAGCTATACCATTCTTGTGCATATACCCCAAAACACTCCATAATCTACTACTGAAATATTTGCATATACATGTTTATTGCTGCTCTATTCATGAATGTAAGGAAATAGAACCAGTTTAGATGGCCATCACTGATGAATGATTAAAGAAAATATGGTATATATACATAGCAGAATATTATTCAGCTGTGATAGAAAATGAAATTATGAAATTTGCAGGAAAATGGATGAATCTGAAACTTACAATATTAAGCAAGTGACAAGTGACCCATAGTCAGTAAAACAAAAACTGCTTGCTCTCTCTCACATGCTGATCCTAGCCTATAATGTATAGATTTATTTATAAATAGGATTAAGTGTAGCTAACATCTAAAAAGCTAGAAAAGAGAGAGAGGAGAGAGAGAGAGGGAGAGAGGGAGAGGGAGAGAGATACTAGGTCATGAAGTAGGATGAGAGTGGGCAAAAACAGAAACATGGGACAGGAAACAGAAGAGCTTGGGGGTGCGAGGCTACAGCGTATCAGGGTTGAAGTGGGGAGATGGGCTGAAAAGACACAAAAATGCACTTTGCTCAAAAATATCACAGTGCTATCTAGCACAATGTATTCTCATTAAGAAATACAATATTTTTAGAAGTTTGCAAATATAATATTGAATTTCTGTATACTGCACTTTCAATAGCTGTTTTTATTAACACTGGGCATTAGTATCCATCATTTGTCATGGCTATCAGCTGATCAGTGTTTTCACTAACTAGAAAGTGTAGCTTACTTATATTGGCTTCTCTTAATTCTGAGAGTTTCTTAGCCTTTCTTTGTGGGGGATCACCTTGGCAGTTTTAGACATTTACAAGTGAAGAATTTTGTAAGATTTACCTCAATTTATATTTTTTCATGACAGGCTTGAATAATACATATTTAAATATAATAGAGAAGAAACTTTTAAAGATGTCACTCAATCAGGTATTTTTTTATATGAATCATGGGAGTTACTTGTGTCTCTATAAATTTACAAGACATATTCATCCTTTATCAGATATAAATTTTGAAACCCATTTTCTCCCATTACATACACTGTATTTTCTTCCAGGAGATTGTTTCCTCTGCTGTTGTGAAGCTGTTAGTGGTTGTCCCTCAAATGTATTGTTTAGTATTTTATATTTTGGAAAAAAAATGATTTCCAAGGACACTATTAGAACACTTTTTCCTATAGGCTTTCTATTTGTAGATTTAAGTCTTTAATCAGAGTTGAACAGATTGCTACATAGGATTCAACACAATGTCCATTTTCACTGTCTTTGCATGCAGGCATTGGTTGGAGGGACTATCAGTCGCTCATTGGTATTCTTGTCAGCCTTGTCTAATTTGATGGTGTATGAATTATTTTACTTCTGGGCTCTCTATTCTGTTCCATTGATCTGTATGTCTGTTTCTTTATGTCAGTACCATACTGCTATGATTACTGTAGCTTTGCAAAAATATTTGATTTAAAAAGCACTCAAAGTCACTGAATAGGCATTTCTCCAAACATGACACAGGAATGGCCAACAGATAGATAAATTGTTGCTCATCTTCAGCAATCATCAGTAAATACAAAATAAACACCAAATTAGAAGAATACAATGATGTTCCCTCATCCCTGTTAGGATGGCTATTGATTTTTTTCAAGACAAATAGTGGAGAGAATTTGATAAAAAGTTAACCCTTGCCCAGAGCAGAGGAATGAAAATAGGTGTAGCCACTATTTGTAGCAGTATGGAAGGTCCTTAAAGTAAAAGCATAGGTTCCAAAGAGCTCAGCAGTCCCACATTATTTTTAACACAGGAAATTTTAAGTATGATCATGAAAAGATATCCCTCTCACATTCATTGCAGCATTATTCACAATGTCTAAGTCATGGAAACAACTTAAATATTCATACATAGATGAGTAAAGAAAATGCAGTATATAAGTACAGTAGAATACTGGATTAAAGAAGAGGGAAAGCATCATTTGTGACATTGTGGATTAACTTGGAGCACATTATGTTTGTGCTAAATGATGTAGGACAGATGAAGGAGAAGGAACGTACTACCAATTGCATACAATGAATCTAAATTTGTCAAACACAGAAGCTTAGGATTCTGATTGCCAAAGATTTGACAGGGCAAACAAGTGTCTGTTAGTCAAAGACTTCAGTCTTAGTGACAGAAGATGAATAGGTCCTAGAGAGCCATTCTATACTATAGTGCCTACAGTTATTAATACAGTTTTATATATTTAAAAATTTGTTAAGAAGGTGGGCTGGATAGCTTTGATTGGCACCTTGACAAAGCTGGGAAGCTAGAACCTCTACTGAGGAATTTTCTCTATTGGACTGACGTGGAAATGTCTATGAGGCAATTTCTTGATTGTTGAGTGATAAGGGTGGACCAGTCTACTGTGGCTAGTGGCAGCCCTGGGCAAGTAGTCCTGGACTATACAGGAAAGCAGGCTGAATGCAGGTCAGAGGAGCAAGAGAGTAAGTAGTGTTTGTCCATGTTCTCTGCTTCAGCATCTGCCTCCAGTTTCCTGCTTTGAGTTTCTGCCTTGACATGTCTCAGTGATGAGCTATGATTGAGCCATATAAGCCAAATAAATAATCTCTAAAACTGTTTTGATCAGAGTGACTTATCACAACATAGAAAGCAGACTAGAACAGAAGGTATATATCTTTTCTTAAATGCTTTTATTGGAAAAAATCATTTTGTAATAAAGAGGAAACATATCAGATGGTGATATGTTTTTGACACATATTGTTATGATGGTTTCATATGAATACAATTTGTTTCCAAACCTATGAAGTTACATATGATAAATAAGTATAAAAAAGTAGCTAATGATTATCACTAAAAATTTAAAACACGAGAATTGAAGATGAAGTTAAAGATAAAGTAGTGACAAGTTAAAATACACATATTTAATATATCAACATAAATTTTTAAAGAGTATATTTTTAAAGCTTTTGTACTTGAAAGCTTTGAAGAAAATATATGCACATATTATATAGTTTTCATTAATAAAAATAATTATCATAAAAATGAAAAAAATCAAATCAGCTGTTGAGGACATGGCAGGTGCACTTACACACATATAGGCAATACACTCATAGACATAAAATAATAACGGGCATGAAATCTGAGGAGGGAGTGGTAGTAAGGTAGTGTCTAGAGAGGGAGGAGGTCTGAATATCATGAAAACACATTATATGAATTTTTAAATAAATCAAAGTTTTTAAAAAGGAGAAGAGAAAATGATATTTTATTGATCCTTGTATTTTGGATATTTTTTTTGAGAAAGGGTCTCCCTGTAGCCCCTCCTGGCCTGGAATTCACTATGTAGACCATGCTGGCCTTGAACTCACATGGATTCACCTGCCTCTGCCTCCCCACTGCTGGAACTTAAGGCCTGTGCCACCACCTCCGGCTTTTTGATCTTATTCAGATGTATTTCTCAATCTCTTCCTAGATCCATCCCCATTTGCCAACCCCGGTGTTTCTTGTCCTCTGATATGTTTTTAAGAGCTATAAAGTCTAAATTCTGTGCCCCAAATTCTCATAGATAAATAGATATCTCTGTCATAAGATATAGAGTCCTTTGGGTGTATGTCTAGAAGTAGTTTAGCTGGATCATATGCTAGGTCTATTTCTAGCTTACCCAATTTTTGATGAAGTTCATTTTGCTTATTATATTTTTTGATTTCAAATATACAATGTAAGTACATTCTTTAATGACTTAACCCTGATAAATTTTCAATTTATTAAAACATGTCTTGGTGACAATATCATATATTCAGCAAGTTTGATAGTATGTAAAGCTAAAAACCTTTTAATGTATGTGGTTAAAATATAAGAAGAATGTAAGAGTAAAGGAAGAAAGTGGAGCAAAGGAACAAAAGGAAGATTTTCACAAGACAAGAAAGCATTATGTCCCGTAGTTGGCAATATGCTAAGTGAGTGATAGAGAATTGATATGAGTAACCCACAAACCATGGAGCTGCAGATAAAGCTTTGACCAAATACATATTTGGACATTTTACTGAAGAAAAGATCTATAATCTTGGTTTTTTTCTTCCAATTGTTCTTTTTTTTAAAAAAAAAGATTTTTGAATAGATATTTAATGTGTTTGTGTGTTGTGCCTGCATGTGTATATATAAATACACACACACACACACACACATATGCATTACATAGATGCACTGCCTACAAATGTCAGAAAAGGATGTCGAGTTCCCTGGAACTAGAGTTATGAATGGGTGTTAGCCTCCATATGGTGCTGGGAACTGAGTCCCGGTCTTCTGCATGAGCAGCCAGTGCTCATAACCTCTGAGCTGAGCCATCCAGCCACTCCAGCCTCTTGTTTGTGAAGATAGTGCTGCTTCTTAATCCATGTTTGCCTCAAACTTCTGATCCTCCTGACTTTGTCTCCTTAGTGCTGAATTTACCAGTCTCTACCACTACATTCTAAAAGCAATTTCAAGTGGATGCGCCATCAAAAATAATCAGAATTTCTGCTTCTGCCAAAGACACTGTATTCACACAGGCTTTACAAAACTGCCAATAAACCAAAAAAAAGTTTAAGCTAAACACACTACTACTGAGAATTTTAAAAATTTAAGGGGCTGGAGAGATGGCTCAATGGTTAGGAGCACTGACTGTTTGAATCCCAGCACATACATTGTGGTTTACAACTGTCTGTAACTCCAGTTCCAGGGGATCCAATGCCCTCTTCTGACTTCCACTGGCATTACTCTACACAGGTTCACTTACATGCACATAAAATAAAAATAATAAAATATTTTTAAAATTTGTATTCCAGTTTATATTTGATCAAGATAACATAGCAGCATATTATCGATTAATATTTCTTAGGATTAAGTATCTGAATTTAAAGATTTCCACACACAACTGAGCCATTCATAATCCAGTGTAGTAGTGGTAGATATAATAGATAAAATAGTAAATTTAAGAGGCCAAACATACATGAAAAGCCCTAGTCTATTACTCTGGTAAAAATAACAATAAAAATGCCAGGTTGAGTGTATTCCAAGTGCCTGTCTCACTCCAAGGTCATGACAGTTGTGATTTCCACCAACAGACACACAAAGAGAGATTATAAACCAGTATACAGAAAGGAAGGTCTGTAACCACTATTATGAAAAATGAAATTATATCCTTACCTATTACCTATAGCAAAATAAAGGAAGGTCTGTAACCCTTATTATGAAAAATGAAACTATATCCTTACATATTACCTATAGCAAAATCAATTAATATGGGAATAGTAAAGGAAATTTAAATCAAGTGTCTATTTCTAAAGTCCTTATATGTAATAACTTTCACTGAATTATAATGGTCAAATGTTCACAAACTTAAATATGTATGGCATATACATATATATTTATGAAACATTTTGAATGAGTGAAAACAAATTTATATTTGAAAACTGCCCAAAATCTCTTCTGTTTTTCTGAACAAATTTCACTCTTTATAAAGAAGAGAGTGGGAATGAAAGAAAAACAGAAGCTAATCACTAAAACTCAAGGCCAAAGATATATTGATCCAAAAAAATATCAACATGACAATCTCATTATAATAACTACATTTATGAAAACTGTTTCTATGAAGGGAGAGGACAATTCAAAAAATGAGAAAGTAATAGAATACATATGACATGAATGTCAAAGGGGGTAGTTTAGGGGAAGGATGGGGAAAGGGACCAGTAATGTGGGGGAAAAGGGGACTGGAGAAGGCATTAGGGGAGGTACATGAATAGGAGCAAAGTATAGCTACACACACACACACACACACACACACACACACACACACGCACACGCCAACCTGCCAAACTGAAACTCACTACAATATATGCTAGCTTGAAAAATTAATCTGAGTGTTTTGAAATTTCTGAAACAACTATATTATGGTATGAACTGATCTGCTTTTCTGCTACAGAAAAAGTGATAATTGTATTACTTAGTGCTCCGACATTTGTCATTATACAGGAGATAATTTCTAAATTCTACCATGAAGTTTCAGTCAAGAAAACTATATCACTCTTCTATGTAGGTACTCTGTAGAACTGATGATGAGTTTCAGGTTAGAAATCTCAGATCTAACTTGATTTGTATTGTCTCCTATTGCATCCATGTCTTTGAGTTATGATTTATTCATCTCACATTTTCCTTTGACCAATACAATTATATTCTTGAACAAATTGCATTCTTCTAAATTTTGGAAAGAAGCTGTGTTTATGAAAAACTGCAGGTACTGGGTATATCATCCTATCAAGGAGTTTTCTGAGAAATAAAACAAACGATCCTTCACATAGAAAGAGAGCCAACTCAAATTTAGCTAAGAAATCCTTAAGAGTGGTCAGAAAACCTGGTTTTTGAGGATCAGTTGTACTTAAGCAGATTTCTTTTCTTTTCTGTTCAGGAGGCAAGTGGTCAAGATTCTGAGGGCTACAAAGTTAGAATCTTTGGGCTGAAATTTATTTTTGTAAAAATTTCTGAAATATATTCAAATGCAGACCATTGTTAATTTGATATAACTCCAACACTTTACAATGGAGACATAGGATTTCCTCAGCACTCACAGCCTCTGTGGAGGATTGCTTGGGTTTGGAGAATCCATTGTTACTTTAGCTGTAGCTCAGGGGCACAATAGAAGGAATGCATATTCATGTCTATACAGACAATGAGCTCACAGTCTCAAAGCATTAGTTGACAAACTGAAAAGCAAGGGCAGAACTTGAAAGCAAACCTCAACCCAGACCTCAAGAAAGGAGATCCTAAACAGTCTTAGCTGTGCACCAGGAACCTCAGAGAGCAGGACCAGATAGCTGGCATCTACAACCTGAAAAGACTAGAATACCTCATAGAACTCTCACGCTTGACACTTACCTATGGAATGGCTTATTTCTTAGCTGTGCACCAGGAACCTCAGAGAGCAGGACCAGATAGCAACCAGATAGCTGGCATCTACAACCTGAAAAGAATACCTCATAGAACTCTCACGCTTGACACTTACCTATGGAATGGCTTATTCTGTTCATTATTCTTGCCAGTATCAGAAATTACCATGTGTCTTGCCCACAGTCCATCTGAACTACAGCAATAGTGTAGGTTGTTAAGAAAGTGAAGAAAACAACGAAGGGCATCATGTGATTTATAGGGTTTATTGAGACTCACTAACAGAGTGAGAGTGTGGAGAATCTAGTGTCACAAGCTGGACAGGGAATTTGTCATTGGTTGCAGTGTTGACAACTTAAACAAACAGCACCTACACCCTTCATGGTGTCTCACCAGTAATGCATATTCTCTCTCCAGCTTTACCCTGCAGTGTTGGCTCCACTGCTAACGTCCATGGGAAGCTGACTAAACCAAGAGTATTCGCCCTCTCCACAGCCTTCTCTTGTTCCACCACTTACTGTTAGGAGAGTGTTTTACACTTTATTTTTTAAAGATTTATTTTTACGTGTGTGTATGTGTGTGTGTGTGTGTGTGTGTCTGTGTGTGTGTGTGTATGTCATAAATGCTGCCTGTGTACAGGCACACTCAGAGGTCAGAATAGGACACTGGATCCCTTTGAACTGGAGTTACAGCCATTTGTGATCCACCTGATGTGGGTGCTGGAAAGTGAACTTGAATCCTATGGAAGACAGGTACTCAACCACTGAACATTTCTCCTGCTCCATGCTTTATACTTTAAACTGCATAAGCAGTGCTATTATCGGCTTAGTTTGTACTGTCTTGTAAGACCATAATTAGGAGGGATAGATGATTTACAACATGTCTAGAAATCTGCTTCTCTTGCAGGTAACACCTGTTGGCTCTGGTACGTGTGATAAGTAATTCGCTGGCCTATAGAGATGACTTAACCAAACGTGTCAGACTTAGAGTATTCTCATTGTCCCTTGACTTAAAGAGGTTTAGCAATGGAAGGGGTATTTCAAAATGTCCTCTTTTTCTCAGGGATCATTCACCATGCTTTTTATGTCAATACTGTATTGTTGGTCGTAATATAAATGTCTTCAAGAAGGCTTGTTTGGTGCTCTATGTTATGCTCAGGAAGCACAATAAATACCTGTCAAAATCATTGAAAAACAAAATAATATATATTCTGGATTTATTTTCCTACTTGCATAGCAATAGCAGCCACTAAAGGCAATAATACATGTTATCTTACTTATTCCAAATAATTCTGCTGGCAGAATTCAAGAAACTGATTTTTTTTTTCTGAAAAAGCCAAAATCAAAACCCATAAAACTCCATACTCATTAATTGAGTTCCAGGCCACCCCACTTTCCTAATCATTTCCTTTGTTCTTTCCTTCTCAAGTTTCTTCCTTCTTGACCTGACTTATTTCAAGATTTTTTTCTGAGTCAGTAACTTCGCATTTTAAATGTACCTACAATGCATTCACTCTTATTCATAGGAAGTCTATTTATTTGTATGTGTTTCGCCAATACATATCTCTATATATTCACATGTAAATCATACTTCTTAATCACATTAAAGCTTAATTTTTTGTACATCCACTTGTCTTTTCAAAAGCTTATAGGAGATATTGATTTAAATGCCAAATTCTTCATCCCCAGATCTGTCTATTCTATAGTGATTTTTATTGCAAGAACTACTTACATAGACCAATCTACTATGCAAAAAATACCCTTTCTAGACGGATCATTTATGACATTTTCTTTTTTTGCTCATTTTCTTTTTCATATACCTAATTAGCTGCTGAAACAGCCTGTGTCAAAATTTATGACTTTTAAATATTTTTTGATTTCTTACTACGTCTGCACACATCACTGTGCGTTAGTTGGCCTGATATAATTTCATCTACATCTTTTGTTATTCCATTCCACTGTTCATTCAGAATCCACTACCCATTTATAGTCAGTAAAACCTTAAAGCTAGAACTTTGGTGCTCCAGTAAAATGTGCTTGATAGCTTCCTGTTGTTGTAAATCCTGGCATGCTACAACGGCAAGGCAAGCCTAACATCTGGAAGAACATCATCTCCCATCATCCCATTTCTGTCTTCACACTCATTAAATTCAATGATTTTCCAAGTGTTTTGTCACTGCTGTCTCTGATTTCTTTTAATGGCAAATCAATCTAATCTGGCAGCCCAGTTTAGATTCCCAGGTGCAACTCCATTGTTTGCATTCATTCACTCACACCCCCACTCAGTCAACAAGTTCTGTAGAGTTTAAGTCAGAGCTGTTTGCCTTCTACTTTTCTGTTTTTGAACTATTAAAGCTTTTCATAGAACCTCATCAATATGATACTTTTAACATATCCATCTATTCATTTAAGGCCCTTTAAAGTCTTCTGTCTCTTTTAAGTTGGTTTGACACTTGAATATCTTACTGCTTTTTAAAGGACTTTTCAAGACAGGAATCTTCCCTTGTTCCAAGACTCATGGATGTGTCCCAGATTTCTTGATTCTAGGAACAGGAACTGATTCCTCATATGCCCACGAGGTCCAATGGCTTTTGTACAATTCATTTCTCTCCCTAGAAGAGTCCTTTTACTTTTAAAAATCTGTATAAGCTCTGGAGTGTGTTACTGAATATGTTAAGGCTGTAGTGAAAAGCTTCTAATAATGTAGTTAATAAAAATTTAAAAAGTGTAATGATTAAAAAATAATAATTCTTCAAAGCATAAAAATTTGCTCCTTAACAATTAATGGATATGAAAAACATTATCATTGAAATCTACCTGATGACTTTATCTCCATGCTCAGAAGCCAAGGAGCTCAGAAAGTAACTGACTATGACTAGTAATAATCTGATAAATAGAGATTAAAAACACATGTGCAAACATCTGAATGTCAATTGCATTAAAAATGAAGTTTTCTGCATGAAACTCTATATTTTAATAATGAAATTGAGATCTTTTTTAAAGGTTAAACCTCATTTAATTTTATGTCTTTTAGGGTTTATACTGAGCACAATATTTTATAACTGTAATAATTCAACTGTAAACCTAAAAATGTACAGCTATTTTTGTAGGAGATGCAGCCTAGCTCAGAAAATTGTTATTGAATATGTCAATGCTGGTGTAATGAAATGCTTCTTCTAAGTATGTGGTTATTAAATAAATAATTTTTTAAAAATCTGTATAAAACATACTCTGTCTTCAGGTCAAATGCTAGTCTTTGCTCCTATACTCACTTTAGCATTACAATAGCAACAAATAAATTAATATTCATGAAGGCAAATATTCTTAGATAGTTAATATTCCTATTATAAATAGACATAAATATGTACTTGTTTATAAGATGTAACCAGTTAGTACTCTTATGTCAAAATTAGAATTATTTACCTAATTTTCTTAAAAGTTAATTACATAAAAATGATTCTTATAAATAAATAATGTATCTAAACATCACTCACTACTTTAGCATTTAAGTTAACAGTGTTATTATAAACTGTGCTGCATTAATGATACCAATTCATCCACATTTGTAAATATTATTTTGTTTAAGTTTCTATGTTACCAGCTCTAAACATACACAGTGATTAACATAGTCAGATTTCCTTCAAGGACTGTATTAAATTGTGTTCCAAAGAATAATAGCTGAACTACTCTCAGAGGAACCAATGTAAGGGACATTTTAAAGGTAATACATTACACTATATTTAAAAAATATTTTATGTATTATCTTTTATTTTACGTGTATGAGTGCATTGCCTGCATGTATCTATGTGCACCTGTGTTGTGCAGTGTCCATGGAGGTCAAAAGAGAACATTGGATTCCCCCAGAGCTGGAGTTTTGGATGATTTCTAGCTGCAATGTGGGTGCTGGGAATTGAACCCAGGTCCTTTGCAAGAGCAGTCAGTGCTCTTAACTACTGAAACATCTGAACCCCACACTATATTTTAAAATGATAAATTATTCATTTCAACTAGCTTGAAGAGTTTTTAAATGACTGATGTCCTTTCTTAATTTTCTCTTTTATGAATCACATGAACAATATTTTGTTCATTTTTCTGCAGGAATGCTCATCTTTTCCATATTGAACTGTATGAACATTTCATGTTTTAATGTATTTTATTATGTTGCATGATGTATATGTATGTATGTATATGTAAGTGTGGGCATGCATGTGCCACAGAAGAAATGTAGAGGTAACACAGCCACTTTTGTTCCTCTCCTTCAACTACTGGTTCTGGATTTCAGACTAAGATGATTAAGCTTACAAGAAAAGTGCTTTTACCTGCTGAGCCATCACTCCAGGTGTGTGTTGATAGGATTTTTCCACTTTGTTGGTTTTTTGAGAGGTTAACATTTAACCATTTTTATATTAATAATTTAACCAAGTTATTCAGTCATAAATTATTATCTCTCCTAATTTTTCTTGATAGGGTATTGCTTTCAACAGGCTTATGGATGTGTTCAAAATACTTAAATAATTTTGTGATTTCTTAATATCTAGTAAAGTACCTTCTTGATTAGGTGGCAAGCTATTAATAGAAGCAAATACTTTGCATGAAATAGTTGGTATTGCGTTTCCACTAGTTTTAGATGTTTGCAAAAATTCCAAATTGGTTTTGTTATGTTAAGACCTATTCACAATCTGTTCTCACGGTCCTATTAGCGCATCTAGTCATTCTGTGACACTTTGATCTGAAACTGTAGCCCTAGTTGACATTCACATACCCTCATAATTTCCTGATCTGTAACAAATTCGGCAGTTTTGCTTCCCTGAGACAGCAATTTCAGCTCTAATTAGCGTGTTTTGTGGTCAAACAATTTTATCTCTGTTTAGTTTGATGGAGCTAGTCCTCAGTAAAAGAATTTACAAAGACCTTAGATAGAAAGAAAAGAGTTAAGACTCCCACAGGTTCTGAAACATAATGTGGACAGGGGGCTTTGCATATATATGAGCACCTTTCTGATTCTTTTTCATCAAATTTCTTTTTCACAAGGCAAGCAGGCAGAAAGTCAGACAGAGAAACCAACAGGCAGAAAAAAAGGGACCAAAGTAAATCTCCTATTTAAACAAATATTAAAAACAATGGGTTTAATTGAGGATAACTTTACCTTATTCTAGTTCTATATCTTGTAGGCAGATAAAATTTCTTTAGTACGGCTGACTTTAGCTTTCCAGCCATCATTTATGCTGTATGTCTTGGAGAAGTTTCCATTTCTTTTCATTTCTTACTTAAGTTTCCAAGAGTTGGAAGAACCTGCCTTTTTAAAAGTTCTCCCATATCATTTGAAGGCAGAGTATATTTGTTTTCTCACCAAAGGCAATTTGGGTTAGCAGTCAGAGAATGGTGTCCAGAGAATATGTGACAAAACAAGAGCAGGCAAGGGGCTGGGGTCAGTGCCTTTCCAAGGCTATTAGAAAGCCACTCAGAGTCAGGCCAGTGGAGCATGGTGATGAGCAATTTAGGGGCTGTCACTGTTCAAAGATCCACACAGGTAAGCTACAAAATTGCACAGCCTATAAGGTGGCAGACATTAGCGTGCTAATAGTCTGTGGAATGGTGAGAATGCAGGAACTGACCAGAAAACAAAGCAAAGGTTCATGCCAAGAGACTTCAGAAACTGTAAAGTAGGATACTTAAGAACCTCAGTACAGAAGACCAGGGACAGCGTGAGGTTTCAGACCAGTTCTCAGGAACAAAGCCAAGGTGTAATTTCTTGATTTGTATTGATAAAGCAATGACAACCTGGTGCTTAACTGTCTGTGAATGAAATCCTCGCTGGCACGGAAGGATCCATGGTCGAGAAGATATGACAGTGTTGAGTTAGTGCATTAAAGCTTGAGAAATGTGAAGTAGCTTGGTTCTGATGTGCTGGATACATATAGTTCAGGTTCTATGCCAGAGCATCAAGTGCTCTTAACTACTGAGCCATTTCACTAGCCACAGTTTTTATTTCTAGTATGCCTGAGAATTAGTTCCAGGGTCTTGCACATAAATGCTCTTCAAATATTCTCCCACAAAGCCATAAATACTAATTTTACATTTATTTATTTATTTTTATGTGTATGAATTTGTAGCCTGCATGAATGTAAATGCACCCCTGTCATGCAATACCTGCAGAGGACAGAGGACAGCATCAGATCCCCTGGAACTGGAGTTATGGATGGTTGTTAACTGCCATGTGGGTGCTGGGATTCAAACCTGGGTCTTTTGCAACAACAGCCAATGCTCTTAACTGCTGAGCCAGCTCTTTTTAAATTCAACTATCCACGAAGATTTTTACAATCTAGAATGCTAATCAAAATATTGCTAGTCAGGATCATGTGGTGATTAGAGTATCACTTTTGTTACTGCTCCCCAAATTTCCTGTTCTGCACAAGATACTTCTCGTCTTTCAGTTTTTTGTATCACCCACTTGACTTTACAATCTGAAAACTCTTGGTCTTTAATGATCTGTAGCACATCTGTATGCATGATAATGCCTTTCAAACTCCTCAAAAATAGGAAAACATTAGGCACGTATCACAGAACTCTTTTAATACATTTTCCATGCAACAATGCTTTTCCAAAATGCAACCCATTTTTGCATAAAAAATCATACTGCACTGTGTGGGGATAATCAGGTAGTTAAGCTGAACTAATGAGCTTTTCTCTTTCTGACAGTCCTCTGATATACAGTAATTGAAAATTTAGTCATTCTTAGATCCGGGAGTGATGAGTTCTCTACCTTTGGTTAGCATGAAAGATTTCCTTAGGCTATAATACTCTGGCCAGGCAAGTTCATTTAACAAAGCAACACTCCAATCCATTGATTACATTATATGAAGTGGGCTATCTGCCTGTTCATTTGCATGAAACCATTCATTAAAGCTGAGCTACTTTACATATAATATAAATTTATTGTGTCTACTCTCCACTGTTATTTTTATTACATGAATGAATCTGTAAAGGTGTGCCAATTTTATTTCTTACTATTTAAGCCAAACTTAAAATGTGTTAAAATATGGTCAACAGGGAAGTGATAATGTGCTGATTGGGATAACTTCACTTCATTTTTTTAGAGGAAGTATTTCATCAAATGAAATTACTCTTTAAGAATTCTATTGTCACAATTTTAGGCATTCCACATTTTTGGCTGTGATTGTGTCTAAGAATTCATCTGGACATTCTATGATCATATACATGCTCTTTCTAGTCTCTGGAAAGAATATCCCTTACAAAAATGGAGAAGGAAGGCCTGGAAAATTTGTTTAAACTAGTAGCATGTTTATTTGGCACTAAAGGGAAACATCTTTATGAAAACATGTTGAGAAAGAAGATGCTGTGAAGCAACTAGATGTTGATAAAGTGTCCCGCCTTTCACCTTAAGGTATTTTTCTTTGAAGTTCTGTCCTATTTCTTGCACTATGATAGAAATGTCAAAGATTCCAATGTCTTTCACTGATGGTTACTCTTGCCATCATTCTGTCTTTGTGGCCTGAAGGAGTGAAACCCCCTTCCTGCTTACACATCGTGTCAGACAGCAAGCAAGTGAATGCCAGTTACATTGGAGGACTAGCCCTGAAAATCTGTGTGTACAGATCTTAAATATATTTATTGTCTTTTAATATTTATGATTTGAAGCATATTTGACTGAATGCTGTGTGCATTTTCCTGTTCTCTCCATTTATAGCTTTTTCTGAGGTTATCTGGAAAATAATATAAAACTAGCATTTTAAAGGCAGTTCCAAAAAAGGCAGGAATAAAGGGAAAAATAAAGGCTATTTTAGTAATAACTTACAGAAATAAAAAAAGAGAAAGAGCCCTCCACAACCACATAAAAGGAAGAAAAACAGAGAGCAAGAACATTTTATTAAAATTCAGTCTTCTGAATGGTGAGTGAGCAAAATAGAGACTGCTTGCAGCTGTGCACCCACTCTTTCAACAGAAATATTAAATCACCCAAGCCCATGCATCTGTCAGTCAATCAGGAAGCCCTTGCATTTCAGCTGTGGTGAGCAAAGATATGGATGGTCACAGAACGCTTTCTTGTAGCACGAGGTTTGATGTACTGTACATTTGTTGTCTGTGTGCCAAGATGGGAGTAGGTTTAACAGACCCTTTCTGAATCTCTTGTTAAGGGCTACATGTCTTTCCTAGGTGAAAACAAGTAAGAACCAGAATTCTTTCCAGCTCACTGAGATAAAGGGTCCTGGAAATTGCTGGGTCTTAGATTGCTCCCCTAAACCCCTTCATTTTGTCCTCTTGTTCAGAAGTGTGTTTTTGTTGCAGTTGGCTTCCTGCCCAAGAATTCACTGTATTCTGCTGGGTTAAACATGATAAGTAGGTAGTATGGAAGGCCATTGGTGGATTTCAGAGAAGCTTGGTACTGGTTAAGATTACCTCTATGACAGGAGGTTGGTATATAACTTTGAAAAGCAGAAGAGACATTTTTATCCCACTTTCACTTTATTAAAAAAAAAAGATTTAAATTTGATTAAAGGTTTCCTGGGGAACCAATGAATTTACTGAGTTTACTTACAGAGATGACTGAGGGGTTGCTGAGGCGTATGAGTGACCTGGGGGTATGCATACTGGAAAGCTTTTACCCAGCGTGGATGTGGATCAAACCTTCTCTTCCTAGCCTTTCCCAGATTATATACTTTAGTCCTCCCCAAATCCAGGAGATGATGTGTGATTAGAGCCAAATTGCATTCAGTTGGCTGGGAAGAGGGGCTGGATACTCCAGTGAGGGTCTAATGACCCTGCTTGCCCCACCTTTAATGAATGGCTAACAAGCCCAATTGTGACAATGTTTAGCAAGCAGGCACAGCAGAAGTCGAGATGATGGTAATTATTTCACACAGAAGAGACTGCTGTACAGCATCGACTTATTAAAAGAACATGGAATATAAAATAAACATTATTTTGACACTAGAACCTTAAAAGGGAATAAGCATTGCTTAGTATCCCCAGGAAAAGAATTCTCATGACAAATGGAAAATTTATTTGTTAATGTTATTATGTCTTATAATTATTAAAAAAGAAAATGAGAATGTAAAAGATGTTAAAGGATATGGTAATGGGGATATTTTGGGGAACTGACAGAATAAAATGAGAAAGCCTAAGCAAATGATGAGGGTCTGTGCATGTTTTCTATGATATATAAAGGATGACAAAAAATATACATAATCTTAAAATTTCTAAGGTCATAGTATAGTTAACTAGTTTAAGGAAAAAATATATGTCTAGTCAAGGTTTATCTGAGAACATTTGGTTTTTGACCAAGCTTTATCTACATAGCACATGGTAATTAAAAGTACCAGACTAGTGGAATTAAACTTCTTGGATGTTTAACAGCCCTACTTTGAGGCCTATACTAATCTAGCCATAGGGACTTAAAGGACAGTTTTTGCTCCTTGTCTTCCAAGGTGTGATGGCTAATCCTGGGTGTCAACTTGATTGGATCTGGGATTAACTGAAATGAAAGAGATCTTCTTGATTGGACCATCTAAAGCCGGAAGACACACCCTAAATGTGGGTGTTACCTTCTGATGGCAGCCCGGTATAAAAGACCAAGACAGAGGAGAACGCCAGGCTTCTTGCTGCTTGCCTTCTCTCTCGCTGTTGTGTTCATCTTGCTGCTGTAGACTGAAGACTAGCTTATCTTTTGGAATTTGTCAGACCTTCAGTGCCAGATCAGGACTACTGAGACATCCAACCTTGTGGACTAAGCGACTACAGATTCTCAGCCTCACCAGTGTGGTGCAGCCATTGTTGGACTACTCGGACTCTATCCTGTGAGCTAAGCTGATAAATATCTCTCT